>NC_134832.1:68771788-68894288 GCF_004210375.1 Tachypleus tridentatus
TTTAAAACCTTAATCTTTTGTTAGCTAAGTTGGTCATATTTAACTGACTATAAAAGTGTAACAAGTTTTTAATATGCTAAGTTAATTTTTTGAGGTTGCCTAAAATTCTTTACAAGTCATTTCTCTCAAATGATAAATTTCTTTCCACTATGCAGCCGACTTTGGGATATCTGCCAAACTCACCCGAGACCGAAATAACAGGAGAAGTAGATGTGGTACTCCCAATTGGATGGCCCCAGAAGTAGTAAAGGGAAACAGATATGGGCCAAAAGCAGATATTTGGTCACTGGGAATTACAGCCATAGAGATGGTTCAAGGTGAACCACCTTACTATGGTCAGAAAGAGTTCATGGTAAGTGTTGCTAGTCAATACTTACAGCCAAGGAGTAAGAAAAGATTGAATTTCATTTTTCATTTTATTTGAATTTCTCCTGTTCTCTTTTTTTTTTTACAGGTTGTTTAGGTTTTAAATGTTATAAAACCACTGAATTGGACAAAGAAAGTTAAAGCATTTGAACAAAATTTGTTTGATACATCTAATTGAGTCTTCCTGTGGATACAATTAGTCTTTCATCAGCAATTTCAAGATATTTTAAGAATTTGGGTGCATTAATACCTTATTTTAGTAAACACAAATGTTCCTACATTAATGTTCCTCATATAAACTACCATTGTTTCACAATACCAGGATTCTTAAAACACATTCTTTTCACTTGAAAACACAATTGTATACTTTGGCCACAATGTCTTCCAGCAACTGTAGGGAACAGCTATAATAGGGATAAATAAGGCTTTGTATAATATTTATACATACAGATGTATTAAACATAATGATGAACAGCACAACAATGGCAACAAGTATGAACATTTGACAAATGTTTATAAAGTAACGAACATTTAATTCTTCAACGTTTTGTAATACTATCACCACCATACTGATAACTCTCAATAATTAAACAGTAACATGTTCAATAATTTATCAGTAATGTTCATCTACCTTATAGTTATACTTTTGGAGCCATTTAGACATAGCTAAGGAGGATTGTCCAAACTATTTAATGCCAGTGTCACTAACAGTATTGGTTAAAATGTTTAATATATATATATATACGTGTATATATTTCATTATATATATACATAACGTTTTGGTATCAGAATTATTTTAAACAGTTAAGTTAGGTTATTCATCAAGTCACACACTTTTTTCAGGTATATCATCTCATTACTAAAATTGGAACACCATTGATCATACAAAAAAAGATTTGTCTCCAGTTTTAAGAATTTTCTGAACAAATGTTTAGAAGTTGATGCAAGTAAGAGATGCACTGCTTCTGAACTTTAAAGGTATATAAATTACTGTTATTTTACTAGATATTTTGTTCTACTTTGAACCTAACATCCTAATGTACACAATAACAAACAATATCAGTAAGTGTAAAAGTTCACTGTTATGCTTGGCTGTTCATCTAACAGAATGGGAGCTTCAATTTAAGATACCACCTCATAATTAATTAATGTTTATTTTGTAATATTCGTAAATTCCATACAATATCATCTTTTACTGGTGAAAAAATGGAATAATTTTTACATCCCTGATGAATGTAAATATTTTCACCCATAAAATTTTTTAACTGCATTTAAATCCAGCCATTCCAATTTATTTTAATTGATTTGTAACTGGGAGAAGTGTTTGAACTGAATAGTAATGTTTCTATGATAAAAATTTTAACATTACACAACTCGGTTTTGTTGAAGTTCATTTTCAGATACTTTAAATTTTAATGCATTAACCATTGATAGAAAACACTTGATTTTTACTTTATTTTGTACAGTTCATTTAATAGGTAGTTCTCTATACATATTAGTCATGACAAAAAGTTGTTGAGTGTTAACATTTTTCCTTGCCATCATTCATACATACACATGGTGTACATGCATAAACAACTTATATAAATACAAAAATACTATTCCAGTGAAGAAGGATATTAATAACTGTTTTATATTTATGTGTATGAGTTTAATAAGATACAATTTGTTGTATAGTGGTAAGAGTTATTTACCCGTTTGTTGTATTTATAAATTTTTGCAATAGCAAATGTTTTAAATTCAAAATAAATAAATGACTCACTGCAGTATTATATTGTAAATAGAAATAATAATAACTGCGTTAGTGGGTTATGTAAATTCTTTAAAAAAAAGACCATTTATACATATCTGTGCACATTTTAACATGATAAAGAATATAAGATCATTCCATATTTTTGAATACTTTCTTTGATGCATGAGTGAGAGAAAACTAAACAAATCTACTAAAATGCATGTACATTAAACCCCATTGGAAAACAAATATTTATTTTGAAAATGTTTATAAATAGTGTAAATATTTGTTTAACAATTCATGTAAAAAAATTTCTTTAATGGTTTGAGGAAAGGAATTAGAAGAACCTTGTTGATTTTGTTCTTCTTTATTGCTGCTTAGAGTTGAACTCTCATGCCAAAGTAAGGAAAGTTCTATAGCATGTCATATATTTTATACAATTGGGAATTGTTCAAGAAGTTATAGAAATACTTGTAGGCTGCTGATGTGTTGTAACTTTTATTTTTCCAATTTTTAATGCTCTTTATGATAAAGTATGTGCAACATTTTCTATCAGTAGAATTCAAATCTGAGACGTGCTTACAGAGGAACGGTTGAAAATAAATTCTTAATGATTCTTGTATAGTTTTCGTTGATTTACAGACTTATAAAACTTAAACTTTTTCCTTTTTTTCAAGCATCGAAGATTTCATCAATGCTAAGAATGGTTTAGTTGTATTTCAGTCCAACTTGACGTTTTAGTGTAAATTGTGTTTGTAAAAATTGAAGTTCAATATATGGAATTATTTACTCTTAATTTGCCAGCATGTCATTAGAGTGCTGTACACTGAAAAATATATTAAACTTATAATGTACAGAGACTAATTTACAAAAATGGGTATAATGTAGAAAAAACATATTTTCTGAATAAATATTTTTATTTTACACACAGCATCCTTTCCTGAAACTGGGAGACGAGTAACAACGTTTTATCTCCAAGTGTCACCGATTTTATGTTTTTTATGTTTAATTTAATATCTGTTATTCTTTATGTTCATTTTAATATTTGTTATTTTTATGTTTTATGTTTTAATATCTGTTACTTTTATGTTTTATGTTCATTTTAATATCTGTTATTTTTATGTTTATAGAAATACATGTATATTGTTAAATGTGTGTTGTGCTTGTCCTACCTGTACTTTATATTTGTAGATTCTGTGGTGTAAATGTCAACAATGTGTGATTTGTGTGTATAATAAATTTGTGTTGAGAAAGAAAATTGTGTGTATCATTCTTTAACAAATATCATAAATTTGATACACATTGACATTCAATTAACTTCTAAATTTAAATTACAATTTCTGACTATTTGAAACCATATCATAACACATAACATATCATAACTGTCATAACACAATAAATCTGAGACTCGTCTGAGATAAAGTAATACGCCATGTAATAAAACACATACTCAAAGCTCATTAATGCGTCAAAAATTGAATATTCCCATACACATGTTTAAATGACTTGCAAGAAACAGTTTACAAAGCCAGCATCGCTCTTGCAAAAGTATGTTAACAAAGTGTGTCATTAGATTTCTCCAAGAGTAGCAGTATATTGTGTACAAGCCAACAAAGGAAAATAAATATTTCATTAATGAATTATACTACAAACAACTCTCGTCTCGTAACCTGAGGATCGCTGGTTCGAATCCATTCTCGTCCTAACGTGTTTCGCTATTTCAGTGATATGTATACCAATCCCATATTTATTGGTAATAGAGCATTTCAAGAATTTGCAGTGGGCGGTGATGACTACCTTCCTTCCCTCTGATTCTACGTTCCTAAATTAGTGGTGTCTAGCGCACATAGCCCTCATCTAGGTTTGCGCAAAACAAAAACATTTTGAAGAAACCTAGTGGTATGTATGTAGACTTAAAACGATAGAAACCCGATTTCGATATCAGTGGTAAGCAGAGCACAGATAGACTATTGTGTAGCTTTTTGCTTAACTGCAAACAAGCTGTTTGTTTGTTTTGAAATTTCGCACAAAATACTCGAAGGCTATCTGTGCTAGCCGTCCCTAATTTAGCAGTGTAAGACTAGAGTGAAGGCAGCTAGTCATCACCATCCACCGCCAACTCTTGGGCTACTCTTTTACCAACGAATAGTGGGATTGACCGTCACATTATAACCCCACGGCTGACAGGGTAAGCATGTTTAGCGCGACGCGGGCTCGAACCCGCGACCCTCGGATTACGACTCGCACGCCTTACGTACTTGGCCATGCCAGGCCAACAAGCTATCCATTTTAAAATTATAAGTAAATACTGTGGTTTTATCGTAACTCATAACAAGTTTTATTAAAGACTTTCATGCTATTGTAGTAAGTTGTAGATCATTAATACTTTTGTTTTGAGCTTATTTACTGATTACGAATATTATCTTATTGAACCTTACAGCCTTTACAGTAAGGAAGAATATTCTTGAAACAAGCACAACGTTTCGATCACTGGTGTGATCATTTTGAAAACTTGAGAATCATTTCACCAGTGTATGTGTTTTCTTATAGCAAAATCACAATGAGCTAGTTGGTCTGTCAACCGAGAGGAATCGAATTTCTGTGTTTAGCGTTGTAAATTCGAAGACTTTTCGCTCTCCCGGTAGGAGATCAACCAACCATTTCACCAGTGATTTAAACATTGTGCTATATAAATATGTTCTTCCTTACTGTAAAGCTGTAATTTGTATTATTATAATTTTCGATCATTGTTAAAATGATTCTTACGTTCGTGTGATATGAGTGTTGTTAAGAATAAATTAACTTTAACGCTCTCCTTGACTCTGTAAGTTTAGAAGCTATTGATTTTAAAACGCACATCACGAGACAGGAAAAGGTTTTATTTGTTTATTTATTTATATTTTGACGAAAAAGCAACAACATCCCGTTGCAGTCATTGTTAAACTGTTGTGGGAATTTATGAGTTTTAACTGGTTATTTGTTTGTTTTGTTTTGAATTTCGCGCAAAGCTACCCAGGGCTATCTGCGTTAGCAGTTCTAATTACGCTGCGGACCAATGCCCAATTTTTGACATTCATCTCACCACGTTCACCTGCTACCATCAAGACGCTTCTGTTCTTCTCCAGTCCAGAGTATGTACACTGAGTCTCATGAATCTTCTCTAACACCTCTGCCGTTTGCAAATATCTTTACTGTATACTTCAAATCTTCGATTCATACAACAGCATTCCACTTTGGACTGTGCTTTTCTTCCTCAGTAGTCCATGTTTTGTTCATAATAGATGGTATGCCATTGTTTCTTTTGGCCTTTATATCCAGGTACAGTTGGCAGAATTTGGTTTGTCCTTAGATGACGTTGCTGTCTCCACTGGTCAGTCCATCCCACCATGGCTTATTACCATCTCCAAATGTGGCTTTTCTTTTGGTCATCTGAAGAAGTCTTGATTGGAAATACTGTCTTCTATTTGTTAAAATTCTTTCAAACCATCCTTCCATTACTATTTTATACTGATGGTTTGAAATCAAGCTGACTCTGTGGGCTCTACCATGTGGTTTGGTGGTTGCACACAGAATTTCTCTGCAGTTTTTATGTTCACTGCCGAATTGTGTACTATTCCTTTGCCCTCAGTGATAAATTGAATAATTTACTGATTGACTAACTAATTTTCCCTGACCTTGTTATATCATTAATCTTTTTGCTTACTACACCAAACTTCTAGATATTGCATCATCATGATGTAATGAAAAGCTTCCTCAAGTAAACAAACATTTAAAACAAAATATTAAATACACAATTTTATGTACAGAGTCCTTTTAAAAGTTTACGACCCCTCCAATAATTTAGTGTTACGAGGAACAGATCGTGTGATTATACGCATTACTTGTATTCTCTGTCAGTTTACTGTCTAAGTATAGGTTAACATTCAAACATAAATATTTTATAATTTTCTTCGCTTTTTTTTATGAAACGTACATCTACTGGATCTTTGGATGAAGTTGATGCTGACTGTGTGAGTTTACAAATCGTATGATTAAAAGTTGCAGGCTCTTACATTGTGATATTATCAGATACACTGATTTCACAGGACTGCAACTAGGTATCTTCCTATAGCTAGGGCAGTTGTTCTAACAATTTGTGCAACTAGCCTTCTTTCCTGATGTATAGGGCCCATGCTTTTAAACATGTCTCAGTCTCATCCCTAACATTGTAGTTTCAGGTAGATAAATATAGTGATAATGACTGGTAGGGTTGTCAGGAGTTTCAATCTTAGTTGCCACTGTGATTGATATAAAACTACTTGTGTGAGGTAACTTCATCACTGCCAATGTAAATGTCTTTTGATATACCTATGGACATTTGCAAAACTTTAGAAATTAAATTGTGAGGTACAGCCACAGGTAGACTCAATTAGCATGGTAAAGATTGATGGTAATTCAATAGTAGTTGGGTCCTCATCAACGGGGTCTGCCAGGTCAAACCTGATGTCTTAGAATCGTTGTGAAGGGTTTCAGGTAGTTTATCTTATTAAAGAGTATATTATTTTATAAGTTTCTTCTTTAAAAGCATAGAAACGAAAATATTCAGTACAAACAGAATGAAAGACAAACATAATTGACTAATTCAGAAAACAAGAGAGTCAGAAGGGTTAATTGCTTGATTTTAAATTTTAAGAATCAGGATTAAAATGTGAGGTCAAATGTATTTTGATTCACCTATTCATAAATATTTTGATTTGATCCAATCAAACTATCTCCCGTTATTGTCACTCAAAACATAAAATGTGTTCCCACCTCCCCCCTGATATAGTCTGAGTATTTCCTTTACTGTCATTTTTTCTATCAAAATTCAGTCCCTGCCGAATATTTCAATGTCAATATTAAAATATTTTATCATTCGCGTCAGTGAAAATAACACTCTCGCAATATCCTGAAATAATTCTCTACTGGTAAGTAATGACAAATATACTTTTCAAATTCTTAACATTCAGATGAAATTGTTAACATTCTTGCTCTGAATAGGTAAAAGTACATATGCCATGAACATTTACAGAGTTACGTTCAAAAATTTAATTACACTACTTTATATTAAATGCATATGAATAAACTTGGTGTCTGTTTGTTTGTTTTGAATTTCGCACAAAGCTACTCGAGGGCTATCTGTGCTAGCCGTCCCTAATTTAGTAGTGTAAGACTAGAGGGAAGGCAGCTAGTCATCACCATCCACCGCCAACTCTTGGGCTACTCTTTTACCAACGAATAGTGGGATTGACCGTCACATTATAACGCCCCCACGGCTGACAGGGCGAGCATGTTTGGCGCGACTCGGGCGCGAACCCGCGACCCTCAGATTACGAAGCGCACGTCTTAACGCGCTAGGCCATGCCAGGCCCGAACTTGGTGTCGAAATGTAGTTAAGAAATTAAAATGTAATATCATATAAGTTTTACTTTCTTAGTTTTAAAATAAATAAATTCTCAAGCTTCCCTTGTATAAGTATATATGTATTTTCTTATAGCAAAGCCACATCTGGCTATCGTCTGTGTCCCTCAAGGTGAATCAAAACCCTGATTTTAGCGTTGTAAATCCGAATAATTACTGCTATCCTACCGGCGAACTGTTGCATGAAATTTGTTCTCTGGGTCTTTAACTTCTTCAATTTACTTATCAACTCTCACTGAAGTATGGAATTTAACGTGAATTACTTATCATAATAGAAATATTACTAAAACAAATTCTAATTTTATATCTTTCAATCTTCTTAATTTACTGAGACACAAACAAGAAAGTCAGATACACCTGCCACGCCCACCTATTTCATCGTCTCTTTCACAAATTGCCAACAACCGACATAAAGACAAAATCTTAATCCATTAAATGACGTATAATGTTACATTGTTCTCAGTACAAAGTACTTTTAATTTCTGCTTCAGTTTGAATGTTTACCTTGCAGTGTTAAGCTTAGAGAATTGGTTAAAGAATCTTATGCTTTAGCTAGAAAGTCAGTTAAATTACAATAGTTATAGGACGCTGCTTTCTGAATGTTACATTCTGTATTCTTAGATACACAATTTAAATAAATAAACGATACATGACGTAGTAGTACCATTGTTATGTGTGATGTTATTCAATAGCATAAGTTGTAATTTCTACTAAAAGTGTGCTAAATTTCGTGAAAATACATATAAAGCATTAAAAGTCACAGCATGGAAACTTGAATAGTTATTTTGTTGTTACAAGATTAGTGTTATCCACTGAGACCCTCTTTATGTATTGATTCGTTCGTGTTATACAACAGTTATAGGTAACTTTGTACAATATCCACACATGTGTAAAAGACCACAGATATACTTATATATTGCCATATGCACGTGTAATTATTACACATTGTCGCAAACTTAAGACAGCCTGCCTCTGGCTTGTGCAACATTGGCTATGTTCTAGCTATGTTTGATAATTACTGTACTCTATTGTACTACCAACTATAAACTGTTAAATTCAGTACATTTTGATATCACAAAATAAATAATCACTGGCATAATTCAAATAAAGTAAGGTTTCTCTAATCAAAGTGATTAATATTCTCTAATCAATATTTATGTTGTCACCACACCACATATATCAACGCACATTCAAACCAACCTATGATAAATATCTTACCAGATGTAACTCTTGTAGCCAAACTAACAAAATTGCACCACTCCTCAAAAGACAAACCACTTCCTTCAGTTGGCATAACAGAAAAATAAGTAAAGAAAAACAAGGACTGTTCGACTTAATTTCATAACAACCTGATTCATATACCATTCTCAGAGATCACAACTCCTTCACTGCACGTTTCAGTAACATGAATGTTTGCTCGCTCTCCTCATTTTATCTAAAATACATTTCTACTTCAGTGAGAACTAATAATGTTGCAGTGATCTATGAAAAGTTGCCCACGAATCATCATTAGTATAACGTAAGACCAAAGAAACTGTGGGTATCTTGCTTGTTTATAAGTTGAGATAATTCTTGTACAGCTGTGGTCTTTGTAGTGTCAGTGACCACTCCTTCTATACTCATAATATAATCAAACGATTCTACCACCATGTACACAAGTACGTCATTAACTAGTTTCAACTTAAAACCTGCCACTCTACTACTCTGAATTACGTGATCAGGTTTTCATTCATCAACTGACTTAAGCATGCAGCCAAACACCAAAATATCTTTAATATGCATAAGAACTGTCTCCCATTGCAACCACTTCACTCAAGTTCTAAAGTGGTAAGTGCAGTTCAAAAGCTGAATGGCATGATGCAAATTTTATACAAAATATTTTTGAGTGATAAAGAAGTTTTAGGTCTGTTCTTGTCATATAGTATCTGAATTCAAAGTTTAAACTATTGAACCAACATGCTCCTTATAATTTGTCCAGATATTTAAATATCTATGATAGTTTAAGGCTGTCAACATAAGTTACAATTTTCTCCCATTTACAATTACACTACATTTACAGCAAAACCTGGCACAGACCCTGTCTTTCTAATAATCACAACTGTAAATGCCCAAGACTGCGTGCTCCATACTTTAACATTGACTATATATCAGCACCGGTTTATCCAAATATTCAAGGAAGTCTATTTATCTGTTTTCAGTCAGACACGTGTCAATTGTATCTACCTGACACTGAGTTACTCTTATTTAACCTCAGTTGTTATCTGATCTCTCAAATACGTCAGCACATTTATCCAACAAATCACAGAGCTTCTGTTACAGTGTTAAAACTAGAGTTTTTGCACAATTCCTAATCAGCAAATTCAAATATATAAATAATCATAAGACATGATGGAGGCAACAAGAGAAATACTGTTAGCTTCAATCACCTCGAATTCATTCACCGTGCAATATGTTAGTGGAAAGTGAATTAACAAACTAACCATACTTTCAGAACCACATTGGGTTCCTTGTACAGATTACTATATGTGCTAATGTTGCTTGATTTCTGGACAGTAAACAGTACACTTCATATATTGATGACTGTATCAATTCATTACTAGGTACCAATGCATTGGACCTCATTTGTAGTAAGTCATGAAACACTACTTGTATAAACGTGGGTATTGTGATTCCCTCCATATCATACACAAATGCATTCTATACATCCATGACCTTGTCAGCAATGGATGGCTTTCTCATGAAACATCAGTTCAGTTCTCACTCTCTCTTGTATTCTCACAGGAACATACTAATCATCACCAAGCCCTTTAAAAGCTAAGTTGGCCAACAAACCTTTAGGTGCAAGCCGTCTTATGAATTTCGCCCAAGTATGTAGTGGTCTTAGATTTAACTAGCTTTCTGAAGTTGAAAAAGTAGTAACTACTGCTTCATGTTGATTCCAATGTATTTGCTGTGTTGTTGATCAAAACTGATAGTCTCGTCTACCTTTCTGTAGGATAAGGCACATACAGTTCACTTTAAAGTGACCCAGCATTCATTCCACACAGACCATAACATAGTAGAACGATGAAAGTTACACCTACTCACTGGAAACTGATGGAGTTGTGTTGCAACACCAGGCGTTTGGGTAGTTAGTTAACCTTTGGCCTAGCTCACACTCAATCAGTAGGACATTTTGTCTAAGGTACCACCACACTAGCTGCTGTTGTAAGTTTGATCTCTTGATTTCTGTTCATAGTTGTTACTTTAAACCTTATCAAAGCAGAAACTAACTTTATTAGAGTAAGTAAATCTCTCACACTCAAGTATCCTTCATTGGTTCTCCAGATAGTCCTTATATGAACTTGTCAATGAAGATCTGTCAGAGCCATGTGATGGTATATTTTAGTGTACAAATGGTACACACTACCCATTTAAATTATCCTCTATCAACTCTGATGGATAGCTCCTTTTTCTACTAAGTTGAACAATTGATACAAATTGTTATGACCGTATCATTACCTCAGAGTTGCATCTCACTCATGTGTCTCATAGAATCAAAGGCTGAAGTCCAGCCTAGAGATATTATTGCACTACCTATTTATGAGACAATTCCAAACATTTATCTCCATAAAGTATTTCGAGAAGTGTTCCACATCCTCATAAGACAAGTTCTCGATTGTTTTTGTATGGTGTTCTAGAGTAGCTAGTTTTGAGTCGTCCCTCTCTGGGACAGCGGTAATTCTTCAGATTTACAACGTTAGAATCAGGGTTTGGTTCCTCTTGGGGAACACAGCAGATAGCCTGATGTGGTTTTGCTATAAGAAAACACATACACTGTTTTGAGTCGCATATATATTTTCGATGCAAATCTTATTTGTTACACACATAAACGTAGGAGGCGAGGGGTATGGAGAAAATTGCCCCAAAATTCTCGCCCCAACAGTTTTTCGAGCAAAATCACTCATAATATTCTGCAAAGCTCCGTACATATCTATAGCTCTTATATTTGCAAATTTATTATGCCTTTCAAAACAATATATTACCCACACACGACATTTTCAGTTGCACCTTTTAACCTATTAGTGCAGTAGATTCCGCGTGAAAATTACCGGCATCAGTTTTTCCAAACGACTATAAATCTTATGTATATAATTTAAAAGTTTATTTGATATTTTCGGGCAAAATTTATTTTCGCCCTCAGTCACAATCAAGCCCCCACATCAATAGCCACACATCACTTCAGACTTACTTTATTTCACATTACTATTAACCTATATTCGCATTCCTCTAGGTATGTGTTGTTTCTCGTCATTTTTTGATCAGTCAAACTAAAGATAAACAATATATTTTTGAAACGATAGAAATAAACTTGTATTAAATATAAACAAAACAATTATTCGTTATCTATAATGCAAATAAGCTTGCATTTTATAAAATTTTAGTATTCTCGAGACAAATATTGGCTCATTATTTTCAAAACGATTTGTGATTTATTATTTTATCATTCATCTGATACTCTATATGTTTCAACCGTTACTGACTGATGATTCATTCGTTACCCTGTATGTTTCAGTTGTCATTGAGTGGTGATTCATCCGTTACTCTGTATATTTCAGCTGTTACTAAGAGATGATTTATCCGTTACCCTGTATGTTTCAGTTGTCACTGAATGATGATTCATTCATTATTCTATATATTTCAGCTGTTACTAAGTGATGATTCATCCGTTACTCTGTATGTTTTCAAATGATAATGATTGATGATTTATCAGTTACACTGTATATTTCAGCTGTCGCTAAGTGATGATTCATCCGTTACCCTATATGTTTCAGTTGTCCCTGAATGATGATTCATCAGTTACTCTATACATGTTTAAGCTGTTACCGGCATGGTTAGGTGGTTAAGGTACTCTAAATCGTAATCTAAAGGTCGCGGGTTTGAATCGCCGTCGCACCAAACGTGTTCGCATTTTCAGCCGTAGGGCGTTATAATGTTATGATCAATCCCACTTAAAATTCCACGTAAAGAGTAACCCAAGAATTGGCGGTGGGTGGTGATGACTAGCTGCCTTCTCTCTAGTCTCACACTGCTAAGTTAGGTATGGAAACGTAGATAGCCGTTGTGTAGCTTTGAGCAAAATTCAAACCAATCATCTATTACTGGTCTATTAGTAACCTGTTACTGGGATGTTATTCATTTGAATATATTGTTGATTCTTTTTATAAAGTAATAATTCATAAGCTATAGTCTATATTTCATGAGTTACTGGATTATTATCCACTTGTAACTTCCAATGATATATTAGTTACTGGATTAAGACTCATCTACAACTAAGACTTATCACGACCTGGTGATTAGAGCGCTCACCAATGGACTTTGATTTCATTAGGACTGTGCTATCTTGTGTTTAAGGTATTTCAACTGAGGTCTCCTCATATTGTAGCTTTTGACAAACTCAGAAGAGCTAATCAGCCTCTTTGGTTACTTCTGAATGAAAGGAGCCATTTGTCCTTATAATTGATCGTTTACTCATGAATTTTATTTTATTTTGATGTTCATTATTTTAATTATCCACAAGGAATACAGAATGATTCATTACCCATTGACCCCACCCTCCATGGACACTACCCAACTAGGACAGTGTCGCTATGCCATAGTTTTGTGAGTGTTATACCCAAACATTAGCATCAGACTTACTGCCCATAATACCTGTTGAGAACGTTCCACACCAGTACTCAGTTTACCTCTGCCCAACAGGATCACATGACTGACTTTAGGGGAAAGCATCACAAGTTCACCCAGCTACAGGACTTTACAACCAAAGTGGTGTGTTTCAGTGCCTCCGACGCCTCTCAACCAATAGAATCCTCTTCTTCCCTTCAAGGTCCTACAAGTTCCTCTCGTCATGTAAAGGAATCCACATCGAGAGGTAACCATTTGGACTTGTTTTAAAAACAAGAGTACCAATACACACACAATATATTACAATGGTTTTATCTTAAATCTGAATAACCATCAACTTCTATATTTATTTATAACTTTACAACATGTTTGAATTATTAGGAAGAATTATATTATATTCATATTCCAAATCCACCAAGTAGTAAGTAGATGTAGATTCTGTTGTTCCATATTAAATATTTGAAGTAAGTGGTTGTATAGCCTGTTGTTCCTAATGAAATGTTTCCAGTAAATGGAATGTAGATGCTGTTGCCCCAAACGGAATTTTTCTGGTAGATGGAATGTAGATGATGTTTCCGCAAATGCAATATCTGTGGTAAGTGGATGTAGATCCTGATACTATATGATGTTATAGCTTGTGCTCGGTAACATACGCTCATTGTCAAGTCAAAATAAATTATAGATCTTTACATTTTGTTCTGTTTTATGACTCGGTGACACAGCGGTACCTCTGCGGACTCACAACGTCACAAACCTTTGGTCTTCACTTCAAACCAATAAACTCTTTAATAAAATAATTTGAAATATAACATTCATTTATTTTTTATTGTGTGAATTGAAAACTGAATTAAACCTGATCGTCTAAGTGATTATTGTATTTTGTGTATGAATATATTATGTCGACTCATCATTCATTACTGCGTGGATAGGTACGTGTAATACATTTCGTAAAATATGAATTTCTTTTGTTGCTTAGAAATTTCAACTTTACTTGAAAATGAACCTAAAATGTTTTAGAAGTAACATTTTGCCTCAAGTTTCACATTTGTTAGAACCACTAAAATATTGTTAGAAATTATAAACCACCTATATAATATATACATAGTGTGTAATTTATATATAATATTTATATTTAAAACAAAACAGTTGTTGGTAATCGTATCAATTTGACGTTTTGTTACGATTTTCTGAAAAAAAAAAACAAAACGTGTTTGTGATTTATATTCCGTTATTGTTTTATTTTTTGTAATCATGTTTTTTTCATAACTGTAACCAGAATGTCAAAGTTTTCTACCGTGAAGCTTTACCTAAGGACACTTCCAATTTCCACATCTCCATCCTTCTACTGAACGGAGCAGCGTTTTCTTCCAAAACCTGGCTGGACCTGGGCACAATACAAGTGCTGGCTTCAATGGGCTACCAGACTGTGGCAATGGATGTACCTGGTGGGCTTTCAGTTCATTACTAACTTGACATTACAACATTTAGAGGTAGGTGTCAGTTCATTACTAACTTAACATTACAATATTTTGATATAGACTCCAGTTTATTGCTAACTTAACATTACAATATTTTGATATAGACTCCAGTTCATTGCCAGCTTAAGATTACAATATTTTGATATAGGTGTCAGTTCGTCACTGAATGAAGAGATAGGTAGGCAAGACCTTTATCATAAATTAAATTCTTTGTTTGTTTTTTAAATTTCACACAATGCTACACGAGGGCTATCTACGCTAGCCGTCCCTAATTTAGCAGTGTAAGACTAGAGGAAATGTAGATAGTTAACATCACCCACCGCCATCTCTTGGTCTACTCCTTTACCAATAAATATTGGATTTACGGCTGAATGGGCGAGCATGATAGGTGTGACGGGGATTTAAACTGGCGACCTTCAGATGCGAGTCAAGCGCCACAACCACCTGGCCATTTTGGACCCTGACCAGTTGTGAATAGAGTTTCAAACACAGTCGTGTATCTCTTGTGTAGTGAAATATGCTATCATGTTAAGTATGTAATTAATTAGCATGTTCTTTCTTAGGAATTGAACGTTTTTCAATCTATCAATTGTGTAAATCTACAATTGTATTTCTTATTTTCGACATAAATGTGTTATGCAAAAGTTTAATCCTGGTACCCTTTAACCTGCAGTCTACGCAGCGCGATCTTTGTTTGTATGTATATTATTTACCTCACATTTATGTTTGAATATTTTTGTAAGAGGTTTCGGTAACAGCGAGAGGGCACGCATCTCTGACCCCGGCGAGTTCATTAACGATGTAGTTAAAGCCTTGAACTTGATACGTCCTGTGGTGGTCAGTTCTAGTATGAGTGGAGCTTTTGCTGTTCCGTACCTGGTAAAACATTGAATATTTCAGTTTTGTCAGTTGTGATAAAGTAAAGCTATTCTCCTATATATTTTAATATTTTTTGTATGTTATTGTGTTCAAAGTATCATTCCTCGCAAGTATCAAAACCCGAATTTTATTTTTTCAAGTTGTGAGACTTCCAGCTTAGCCATGAGAGGAGGGTATCTAATTATTTAATATATTTTGTAGCGAGTAATAAATAAAAATAATAAACTTTTAGATCTGTCATCAAAATGTTACTATTTCTTCTTCATGTAAACCATGTCTATCTGAAAGTCGAATGTAGCATCTAATAAACATGTAAAAGAAGATATGGAAATCAAGATTATCTCCCCCTCTCTCTACACACTTGTCTAGTGTTTATTGTTAGTCTTCTGGAAATTAAGATTATCTCCCCCTCTCTTTGCACACACGTCTAGTGTTTATTGTTAGTCTTCTGGAAATCAAGATTATCTCCCCCTCTCTCTACAAACACGTCTAGTGTTTATTATTAGTCTTCTGGAAATCAAGATTATCTCCCCCTCTCTCTACACACACGTCTAGTGTTTATTGTTAGTCTTCTGGAAATCAAGATTATCTCCCCTCTCTATATACACACACGTCTAGTGTTTATTGTTAGTCTTCTGGAAATCAAGATTATCTCCCCCTCTCTCTATACACACATCTAGTGTTCTTTGTTAGTCTTCTAGAAAATTACCAATAGTTTTTATCATATTTTAGACTCCTACGTTGGTGGTGTTTGGAGAGTATGATCGTGGGAAAAATTCCGCTCTGTTATGCTTGTTAGCCATAAGTCAAGGAGTTGAGATCCCCAGAGGAAACCATCCGGCTTATCTAACTAGCCCTGGACTTTGGCATAAACTTCTTTACAATTTTCTTCGTTATGCTAACAAGCTGGCAACTGAGACTCAATGAAAGCCAGCAGAAGCCAAAAAGACATCATACATATTTGAAATATATCTCACGATTTGTCAATTCTTGGCTGTGGATTGTAACAAAGAAAAAAAGAGAGATATTAAGAAATATATTGCAATTCATGTTTTAAAGTAGTTTTGTGTAGTGAGAACGTTTTTTCCTTTTGCATTTGAATTGCAGATTCCATATTAATGATGTTGAGAAAAATGTGCTAAAACCTATCCATGAAGTGATAATAATAAATTTTATAACTATGTATACTGTTATACTGCTTGTGGGACATACAACAGTGGAAATAATTTGGAAATGTGCAGGTGATTCACACTGATGAGTAAAAAGAATGAATAGTTGCATTTAAATGTCCAGCTTGTCACTCTTACAATAAATACAAATAAAAAGTAGATACGTTCTATAATGTAGTAATTTTATATTTGTTTTAAACCTATCAGTACATTTTGTTCTTACGATAACATAAGTCCATTAATGTATCTTTGTTAATTGTTACTTCAAACTGTTATACCACATAAATCAGCTAAATTCCCAGGTTGCTGCTTGAACTTTCCAGTTTCATATTGGTATATACAGCCTCTTAAAATGTTTTTGTCTGGACATCTAGCTGGTCGAGACATGATTGAGAGTGATTTTCCTCCTATTTCTTATTCCCTCACATTTTCTGCATGTCTGGGATCTCAGTTTGTCTGGATTATGAAACTCTGTCCAACAGGTCTTGTCTTTGAAAGCTGAGACGATGAACAAGATTATGTTGTACTTGTCAGGATACTATGTAACATCACTGGCTGAAATGTGTAGTACTTACTTCACTGAACATGCTATATATTGATACCACTTCCCTATTCACGACTAAAGAAGCTGTCACAAACTTTTGTTAAATGATTTGAATTTGGGTGCATTTGTAAGGACAATCTCCTCAAGCCTTCTAGCGTTTTTGTTTGGTGATTCCATCTAAGCAGTGGGTTTGGGACAACAAAACATCGACTGAGGCCATACGTATTGTACTGTTCTAAAGGTAACACTCACACTTATATCAGTGTCATTAGAAAAAATATCTAAAATATCTAATATTTTAATTTTATTAACTCTTCACATAATTATTACCTGTACAGCTCAAATAGCGTAGTAAGCAAATTATTTAGAGTTAATTATTAGTTACATATAGCTTAAAAGGGTCCTGATAGTAGAATGATAACTGGGTCACTGCAACACACCACTTAAAACTTTAATTCGTTCAGACGGAAAGTTATGAAGTGACTTCCTAAAAATCAGTTGGTTGGTCTACTGAGTGTCAATGTCAATTGTCTTTAATGGATGTTGAGGACGTTATGTCTAGAATTTGAGTTTGCGTGTAGAGATCATTATATCCCAATGTTGCTGTATTTTTTAAATATGACAGTGTAGCATGTCAGCTTGTAAGACTCCATGGTGGGTGAATCAGTCGGCCCCAAATCAAGATTATCTCACCCTCTCTCTACACACGTAGAAGGCGGCTAGTCATCACCACCCAGTGGCTACTCCTTTACCAAAGAATATTGGGATTGACCGAGACATTATATCGTCCCCACGGCTGAAAGGGCGAGCATGTTTGGTGCGACCGGGATCCGAACCCGCGACCCTCGGATTACGAGTCGAAGACCTAAACACGCTTCGCTATCCCGGCTAATTCTAGTGTAAAAAATATTTTCATTACGCCTTGAAATTAGTTTTCTTACGGAAATCTAGTGTTACTTCAAAACTTAAGTGCAGGGTGAAACAGGAATTACCAGTCAATAACAAATGAACATCAGATGACTGCAACATGCTCAATGCTTCGAACACTATGCAATTGTTGCGTTTTTAGGGTTTGTTTGTTTGTTTTGGAATTTCGCACAAAGCTACTCGAGGGCTATCTGTGCTAGTCGTCCCTAATTTAGCAGTGTAAGACTAGAGGGAAGGCAGCTAGTCATCACCACCCACCGCCAACTCTTGGGCTACTCTTTTACCAACGAA
Source organism: Tachypleus tridentatus (assembly GCF_004210375.1). NCBI lineage: Eukaryota > Metazoa > Arthropoda > Merostomata > Xiphosura > Limulidae > Tachypleus > Tachypleus tridentatus. The sequence goes on from NC_134832.1 coordinate 68,790,278, forward strand.
TAGTGGGATTGACCGTCACATTATACACCTTCACGGCTGAGAGGGCGAGCATATTTAGTGCGACGCGGGCGCGAACCCGCGAATTACGAGTCGCACACCTTACGCGCTTGGCCATGGCGTTTTTAGGGAGCTAATCCCTATACTATGTATTAAGTGAAGGAGTAACAAAATCAGTAGGCATGATATTAATTTTATTCCACGTTTTTAAAGACTACACTGACTTTCAGTCAGTGGGAAAATGTCTCAAAACAAGTGATAAAAACAAATGTAAAATAACGTAGGGATGGCAGTAACAAAAGTAACGCAAAAAATAATGTAGAAATGATACAGCTATACATAATTTATCTCTGTCCTGCCGTATCAGAACGCTATGTCTGCGGACTTTCAACACGAAAACCGGGTTTTGATATCTATGGAGAGCAGAGTACAGATATCTTTGTGCTTAACTTTAAACAAACACATAAAGATTGTACTTAGATGACACTATACAATGCATACTTTAATATTACTACAGTTATATATTCCTAATTGTTGATATACAGTTTGTTTATCATAATATCTTGATCACGTCCGATCAATTCGACCGACCTAGTAGCGATTTTGTACTCGTGCACTTTTACAGGGTAATATTAAACTAATATTGAAAGCTATGTAGGGATGCCTGTGTGTAGCTCTATCAACTTTGTATTGCTGTTTGGATTCTTCTTGGCACTGTTTTCCCTACATCATTTTACATTTAAAAATATTTTTACAACTCTTATTCGTTTAAAGTTGAAGTTTACTTCGATGATCAAACTAATAACAAGGATTGGAAGATCATAATTTAAAACAAGTTCAAACGGCCAAATAAATTAATTGTAGTACAAGTCCTACTGTAGAGCATTCTCATAATCAGATAAAATAGTGTAGCAGCTAAAAGTAGAAGTCTTTATTTCGTCCGAGGTTATTTGTTATCTACTGGTTTGTGTTTGATCTCATTCTGTAGTCAAGTTGCATTTAATGCGCCGTAATTAAAGATGTTCATTTATTTTGTTTGTTTGTTAATTGAGTTTCGTCCAAAACTACTAAAGACACTCTCTGGCTAGCTATTCCTAATTTAGAGGTGATGGACAAAAGGGAAGGCGGCCAGTCAACACCAAACACAGCCAGTTCTTGACCCACTTTTTACAAACGAATAGTAGGATTGACTGTAACATTATATCGCCCTCACCGCTGAAAGGTGGAACATATTCGGTGACGTATTTTGATCCAGAGAGCCGAAGATTGTGTCATAATCACTGTGCCATGTCAGGAAAGTCCAGTTCACTTTAAGAAAGCTACTCGTTTTTTGAAACAAAGAGAGTATCCATCTGAAATTGGGGTTTGATGGTTAGGGCTCTTTACTTGCAATCAGTAGAGCAGCCATGTTTAACATTTGAAAGGGGATAAGAAAAGGTAAAGGAGGTCAATAAATTGAAAAGTTGAGACTGATCTAAATGTTTAATAAAATGGTCATTAAAATAAATCAAATGAATTTATTTTTATTAAATTATACAAAACGAGTTTATTATACATAAAAGCTGAAAAATAATATGTGATCAATATTCCTACACTTTTCAGAGGACTGCCTCTCTTCCGACTATGCTTCTGCTAGCAATCCACAGGTCACGGGTTAGAATCCCTATCCCCAAACATGTTCGTCCCTTTAGGTTTGCTCTCAGGGTCATGGGCTCGAATCTCCGTCACACCAAACACGCTCGACCTTTCAGTCATGAGAGCGTTATAATGTGATGATCAATTCCACTATTCCAATGGTAAAAGAGTAGCCCAAGAGTATGCGTAAGGTGGTGAAGACTAGCTGCCTTCCCTCTAATCTTATACTGCTAAATTAGGAATGGCTAACGCAAATAGCCCTGGTGTAGCTTTGCGCGAAATTAAGGAACAAACAAATAATTATAGCGTGAACGAAACGGTACCATGCAGTCCTATACCACACATCAGTGTGAACTACTCAAGTATAAAAAATCCTGTCTAATACAAAATACCCGAGTAGCCTTTTCCAAATCTGAGTGGGAATAAGGTAAATTGAAAAAGAAAAGTGACTATCTGAAATACTTAGTTGTCGTTAAAGATGTTTTTTTTTTAAATAAAGACTTTACAAACTGTCAGCAAAACCACACCATTAGACACTTTTGTCTCCAACGTATAACTTTTTGTATCAAACTCATAAGAGTAGTACGTTTAACTCTATTTTTGTTTAAGATTCTTTTTTCCATTTTCTGAGTAACAAACTTATTTGTTTGTATGAAGTTTGAAGATAAACACAAAGCTATACAAAGGGCTTTCTGTGCTCTGATCACCCCTGGTATCGAAACCCAGTTTCTAGCGTTGTATTTTCTTCGATAATATTTCAGATTTTAATACATAAAGATATGCACTAAAATTTAGTGAGAAAAATACGCCTCCTTCAAAAAAACAAACAAAAAACTGTTTGTTTGTTGCCAAGCGTAAAACTGTGCAGTGGACTATCTGTGCTCCGTCCATCATAGGTACGGAAAACATTTCTTTCAGGATCGCAAGACGACAGGCTTTCTGCTGTACCACTAGGGATGAGGAGGGATGGTTTGTTTTGAATTTCGCGCAAAGCTACACGAGGGCTATCTGTGTGGGAGGGAGGGTAATTCTAGTTTTATTGTAAAAAAACGATTTTTCAAATAACATCTTCATAGAGTTCTTTTGTTATGAATTTGTGAATGAGGGCTATCTAGATTGATCATCACGTTATAACGTCCCCACAGCTGAAAGGGCGAGAATGTTTGGTGTGGTGGGGATTCAAACTCGCGACCCTCAGATTTCAAGTTGAGTGCATAACCACCTGGCCATGCCGGGCCCCTTTTCAAGTACGTTCGTAACTGTAAACTTATCAAACATACGAATTGAGATAGTTTATAGAGTTTTTTTTTTTCGCAAATCTACACTAAGGGTTAATTTTAACCTGATAGTCAACAACAATAACCGTCAACTTTTGGTATATTCTTCGCTGTCCGCAACCGATGGGAGCCATAAATCTTCGTATTTACAGCCTCATATGCTAACTATTAGGCCACTCCAGGCCAGAGTCAGAATAATATATTTACAGTGACTAATTTTATTGGTGAATACCCTTTTGGATATTTTACAGGATTGAAAATAGTTCTGTTTATTGTTTTACATCACCTTGATGTTTAAATGATAGTTCGTCTGTTTATTTAAAATAAAAACAAACCAAAAATAAAATTCCAAAGCACTTTAGATGTAGAAGTACTACATATTTTTATTTTATTTTTTGAAAAGTTTTGGGAGAAGAAATCGATCACAAATAAATAATGCACAATCCAGTTTCTAGTTTTAAAACTTTAGACTTCAGTGATATAAGAGGCAATTTAATATTGGGGAGGGGCAAGATTTATTTAACCTAACGAAGCGACGAAATGTGCGCCTGAAGCGCACCTGTTGCTGCTTGGATCCAGAGCTCGCCTTAGAGCCCTGGGAGTTATTTATTAAATATTATGCATTCTCCTGCCTTCCTAATCTTAATACATTTTTGCAAGGAAAGATTGAACCTCGGAGGTGCCTACTTCCATGTACCCCGCCACTAAACTTGATTTCGAAAAATGTTTATAGCTATGTTCATTTCTTTACTAAATCTTAATGGACATTTCATGAATTCATTTTGAACTTTCTAATTCTGCAGTTTTAAAATTTCGTGCATCAACGATTAAGTTTCGGCAATAAGTAAATTATCATCTACACTGAGAACTGAGTAATTGCTACGGAAAATATTTCTGGTATTGTCGACAGTCGCTATTATTTGAGGAATTTCGCTCATTTGCTTTTCAATATCTTAGCAATTGAAACACGTAATTTGTCACCACGTTTACAAATTCTTCAACCATTTTTCAGCAAAAGGCGAAGAAATTCGTGTGCTTGGACGCACGAGATATCTAGCAAGGCTATAGTTTTCATTTTCTCAATGGCGAACGCACGAATGTGAGTACATGCTTGTATAATCAAAGTTTCCCGATAAAGTTAAATGGTGTCACGTTGTTCGACATGGTTAAAGATACGCTGATCAAAAACTGTGATTGCTGAAAATAAAACAATAAAGAAATATTTTTAAAACGAGAATTATCCAGATTAATTCAGAATGTTGCCATTCTGGCATTTACCACGTTCATGATGCTTACAATAAAGTTCGAAGGGCAAGAAGCCCTTTCCGAAAGTCCTCCAATCCACGGGCGGTAGCAATGCTATCAGGTCTATACGGTCGTCGCGTGGGTGAGTCAGAGTGTCGAATGTACCGTTCTGTAGAAGAGTGAGCAATAGAAGTGCTTATACGTCTTCCAGACAACACAGTTAGTCGGATAAGATTACGTTCATATTAAAGAAAACTGTGAATTTTTAACATTTGTATTAGACTCTGGATTTGTCAAAAAAAAAGGGGGGCAGAAGAAAGTATGGAGATTCAACAATGTTTCTCGCGATGTACCTGAGCACGTGTGCCACGTTTGGTCTCGCATACTTTTAAGAGGTTTTTTTTTGTTTTGAATTTCGCGCAAAGCTACAAGAGGGCTATCTGCGCTAGCTGTCCCTAATTTAGCAATGTAAGACAAAAGGGAAGGCAGCTAGTTAACCTCATCCACCGCCAACGCTTGGGCTACTATTTTACCAACGAATAGTGGGATTGACCGTCACTTTAGAACGCCCCATGACTGAAAAGGTGAGCATGTTTTGTGTGACGGGAATTTGAACCCACAACCCTCAGATTACGAGTCGACTGGCTTAACCAGCTGGCCATGCCGAGCCTAGAAGTTTTGTTTTGAATTTCGCGCAAAACTACACTAGAACTATCTGCACTAGTCGTCCCTAATTTAGCAGTGTAAGACTACAGAAAAGGCAGCTTGTCATCACCACCCACCCATACATGACGAGGATCTAGGTGTAGGTTACAGAGTTGTACCTGGCGTCGTTTTTGTGGTCCTTGTTCTTCTAAGAATCCAACGGCACAACAATATTCAGTCTTCCTTAAAAGTTAATCTGAGGGTCGCGGGTTCGAAACCGCGTCACGCCAAACATATTCTTTTTTTTAGCCGTGGGGACGTTATAATATGCCGGTTAATCCTACTATTCTATGGCAATATAGTAGTCCAAGTAGCTTTGGGCAAAATTCAAAAAATAAACAATCTTGCTGATCAGCAGTTCAATTAATCATTTAATTAAAAAATCATAAGTGAAAGTTGGTGGCATTCTGGGCTTACAAGAGATGGTATACAGTAAAATGTCTCCAGAATGCTATGTTGAAACCAGCCGATTATTACATCGTCGATATATTTTGTTAGTTGAAAATTTATTACAAATCTTTCTCAGCTATAAAGCCAAATTTAGTAGTGATATGTTTGTCTGATGTCTCTCGTTAATCGTTCGATCTCTTTGTCTTGTAATAAAATCTTGGCAGTGTGTGTTTGTGTTTTTCGTATAGCAAAGCTATTTGCTCTGTCCATCGAGGGGAATCGAACCCTTCTTTTTAACGTTGTAAATCTGTAGACTTACTGCTGTCCCAGCGAGTGATGAATCTCAGCAAACCAGTCGAAATTCTCAATACACAGCTTGGTCAAACTGAAGTTATTAAAGTTCTAGAGAAAGTTAATGTTGGATTCAACTGTTAATGATGACCAGTGATTTTGGTAGAAAAGAAAAGGTAGTTCAAAATATATAAAAAAAACCTTATAAGTAGATTTTAGCTGATTAAACCTTCAGCTCAATTTGTAGAGTATACTTGTGTCTGATGTGCGAGACGACAAGGATTTGATATTGAAATATTTTGACAGGACTTTACATGAGAAATTAATGTATACGGAAATATGTATGTGCAGAGTCTGACCGACCTTTATTCACACGCAAAACAGGTGTTCTGTTTTGTCAAACTGCTTCAGATATATTTCTCTTGATGTGTATGTCGTAATAAATATTATTAAAAATTTAATGGTCTGCAAACATTAAAATCTAGTTAATTTTCTCATATGCTTCAATGATGCTCCTTTAATATATTTGAACTATGAACAGCCACTTAGATCAGATGAAGTACACATCCAACCAAAATGCAGTGTTAGACTGTCAGCTGTTTTTCCATCTCAATTTTAGAGATCTGATAACGACACATTTTCGACAAACAAGTGAAGAGAGTGCCTTCGTATAAGACAGCTTTAAGAGCTGGAAAAGTGTACAGGTGATTCATATAAGAATAACCTAAAACTTAACCACAATAAATCAGAGTGACACGTTGACTGTAAAGGCAGATATGCTGCATACAAAAAAGTAAAACGGCGAAAAATACAGTATCACATCTAATACATAAACAGCATAAAGAAACGATGAGTACAAATCGTTAATACATCAAAACTGTAGCGGATACGGTCAGACTAACAGTGGTCCGAAACACTGCACAAAGGAGACATTGAGAGACAAATTATGAGGTTAATGAAGTCAATCTCATAACAGTATCGGATCTATTGCAAAAAAAATATTCAGAAATGCTGCGATCCAAGCTGGCAGAAGAACAAGCTAATGCGAAGTATAATCATCACACATTACAAAATGCGTTACTTGAAATTATATCAGATATCATTTTAGATGAAACAAGGAAAAAGTAGCAAATGCAAAGCTATTCTCCATTTTGGTAGATGAATTCAAAGATTTGTCTAGAAGGGAGCAATTTTTAGTTGTTATTAGATATTTCTTCGAATGAGTAATCCATTAAGGATTTACTGGTTTCATGACAGCAGAAAGTTCAAATGCACATGTCCAGGCGGAGCTAGTATAAAGTGTAATTGATATACGAAATTTGACAACTCAGTGCATGTTGATGTCAGTGCAATGAGTGACAAGTGTAGTTGTGTTTAGTAAAGAATAAAAGAGATCATGCTATAGGCTTTATATGTACATTGACTTGCCCATAAGCTGAACTTGGTCATTGTGAATGTTGTCAAATCAGTCATTTTTGCAAATGATTTTTACTCAACATTGGAAACGAGCTATGTCTTTCTCAGTAGTTCATACGCACATGACAAGTGAATCAAATACCAAAAATACGTGTCCGGCTGACAAATGAGATGAGCCTAAAATTTTACTTTAACACTCCTTGGATAGCCAGATCAGAGCGACTAAAGAATAGAGTCATCTGTACAAAGAGGGTTTGTGATAATCCTGTTGGTGGTGGGTTTTTGCATGTTACGGTAAAGCTCTATCACATGTAAAGATAGGTGGAAACATCAAGGCTAGTGGAGAACAAAAACTGTGCACATAGAGCTCAATGCAAGTCGAGAAAAGCTATTATGTGAAAGAGATAAGTATCCATTAAAAATGCATTTTCAGTGTAGGAAACTTTTAATTTTCAGTATATTTGTAATGAGCTTAGTTATTATTTATATTTTACATATAAAATATTTGCAGTATTCATTATATTATTTTACAAGAACATAAGAAGACAAACAAACATGGTAATAAAGTCCACTCAAGCATATAAAGCATTAAATTAAAATCTAAAGCATCACTTTTCTCTTTTGTATTTATATAACCAGATTTTGCAACAAGTTAATAGTACTTGCAACGGTATCAGCCAAATTATTCCAAAAGGTAAAATCTGTAAAGCAATATTTTCAAGGACTGTTTGCATATAATAAGTTTAAAATAAAACTTTATTACTTTTAATGTTGAAGTTTTTTACATTTTGTATATATACATTTCATACTTTTTGCTGTTAATATATGTTTTTAATATTTTCCAAGTTTATTCTTTTAGTTCAGTTTATTAGAGAAGAATGTTAAGAATGAGTTTCTGTTTTAATATTTTTAGAAAAGCACAGATATTAGTGGTTTCATCTAAATTGACACTTAGATTTTTCTCAAAATAATTTGAAATTTTAATTTTCTTATAGTGAAAAGAAAGTCTTCCTTAAGGGATTAAGAAGGTATGGTCTTGGAAATTTGGTGATGTTTGAGAAAGTTGTAAAAACTGGGAATTAAACAGAGATTAAGTAAGTTTGTGTGCATTATGTTGTAAAGCAAAGCTGTATTTAAAATGTTTGTCTCAAAATATTAAAAAATTGCTTTTATGAAAATGTAGGTTTCTCTGTAATTTACGCATGTATCCTCATAAACATGCCAAATGCAAATGGTTCAAATTAGACCTTATACAAATGAACACACCTTTTTCATGAGAGTAGTACTGATGTCGATGAAATAATACATATTATAACATTGTGTTTATACTTGTGTAATGCTTTAAACATTTAAATTGAAATAATAGTATGTGCTGTTTTAATGACTATCTTTCTATTGAAAGATGGAAGAATGTTCAAAAAATATTACAAAACTTACCTCCTCTGCGACTTGCAACTGTTCCATGACTGCTAGGGTTTCTTTGCTTGTCTAAACATTGGTCTGATTTTTTATCACTTGCTCTAGTCTTTTGTATTCCACTCAATTGCTCTTAGCAATATCGATCTTGTGACACTTTCCAACTTTGTCAGTGTGTCTTCTGTCTTTGTACTGTATCTAAGTGTCTTGTTAAGATAATGTTATAACTTTTTTCTACAAAGAGCTGCTGTTGGGTTTCCTAGTATTATGATCATTCAGAGATACTTTGAATGTTATGTGTTTTCTAGTTTATTTTCATAATTTTTTTTTCCTATTGACAAGCTAACTTGTGAATTCTAGGATTATTATATTTGGCATAGAGCCAAATCAGGTCTCTCCCATCCCATATCTGGTATCTGGTGTTGTACAATAATCAGAGTGGGAGGAGTCATTCTCAGTTGAGGCTGTTAGATATCTTACTTGTAGTGAAATGGAAACATATATCAGAAAAATGTTTTGGGTATTTTCCTGGTTGCTTTTGCTGTACTTTACAGATCTGGCTGAAAGATCTGGGAGCAAATATTTAATTCACTCCATTCACAGATTTTGTAACTCATGCTGGAAAGTTTACTTCTCAGTTATGCCAAGGAGCAGTTATGCTTTACCTGACATGTCACAACTTCATGATTTAACCTACCCCTGCCAGGTGTAAGTATTTTCCAACTCTCAAATAATACATCTACTCCTTGAATTTCAGAGTTTAAAGTGGAGTGTGTGATAAACCTGTTTAAATTGATATATCCTGGTGGGACAGGGTAAGTCTAAAAGACTTGCAACCCTCAAATCATTTATCTTTTTTCTCTTACCTTTATAGGTGCTCTATTCTACACCTCAGTAACCTACTCAGTGGCATGTGGATGCCCAACAAGGTATACTAAAATATAAATTTGCATCCTGCAGCCAATCAAGTCTGTAATGCTCACTGTTGAGATGGGATGTTCCAAAAGACCACTAGAGGTTGTTCTCATGGTATCTTATTTGTTAAACAAAACCCAATTCAATTCAAATTCATGGACTGTCATGAGCAAACTAGTGTTGGAATAACTGCCCATTTTTCTGGTTTTAGTTTAATAAACCAGGACTGGAAGCCTTTTAAAAGTAAGGTTGCATGCTAAATTATTGCATTGTCTTAAGGTGTTTTGTTCCTCCAACCTCCCCAGTGCGTTTTTACTCCCCTTTTATTTAGTAGGGTATGGGAGTTCTTGCCATTTGCTAGTTTTTAGTTGCTGGGGTCATGGATCAGAGACTTCCTCCTGAGTGTAACCAGTTTTACTCAGTGGAAAGTAGAGCAGTGGTGTTCTGTTGGTGTGAATGGTGAATCTCGACCAGACTACGTCTACTATAACCATTGCTGGTGAGGTCCTTTTCCAAGTAATATGATTCTTCAAGCTGGCTAACACACTAGTGTTTGAAATACTGTTTTTATTAACAAACTACTTTACAAGAACTGTTACAGTGTGAACTTGATTAGGTTAGGGAAGTGTAACTTTTCATCAGTTTTATTTTTCACAAAACTCCAGAATTGATGGAAATTAGATCCTATGTTCAGAAATGGAAAATGCGAGCTGTGAGGGAAAAAATAAAATGAATGATCAATCACAAATTGAAGGAAAACAAGCTCCAATAGAATCCTGGGGAGATATTGTGAAAAAGAATGTTCATATTTTCTTCCGTAACGATGATTACTCCAAGATCATAGCAGAAGTAAGTTCCTTGAGTATTGAAGCAATACAGTATGGTTACAAAGAAAATCTTGCATTTAAAGTGATTATATTTTAGAAATCATGTTTCACCAGAAGCAAGTTAAAAGTTGTAAGTTCAATCACATAGACCTGAAAGCCTTTATGAGTTTCAATTCAAATTCTTAACAAATGTGACAAAAAATTTCTGAACATCTTTGGTGGGAGAAATTTCTGGAGATTGAAGACTGTTTTATATCTTTCTTATCTCACTTGTTATCTGAATTTTTTCTTTCAATGATAGAACTTGTAAGAATCTCATGATAGTTCCTTTGTCAAAGTTTTGGTTCCATGATGGGAGTTTTAAAATTTACCTGTCCTTGATTCATTCATCTTTGATTTTGTTGTTTTGGAATGATTTATAGCTTTTAGCTCTCTCTTTATGGTCTGTCTTTACCTCTCTGTCTTCACACACACAAACTGTTAACTAATCTTCCACATAGCATTGATTGCCTTAATTATGTGGTTGATTAGCAGGTTTTTGCTCAGTACGTGGTTTACACTGAATTTCACCAACACTTAGCTGGAAGAGTTTGTTTATGATTCTAAGTTTCATCTTTTATGTTTTCAGTCTTTTGTTAATCTGTGTCATTTTGTATAGACATTCTATAACTTTGTAGATAACCTCTTTTCCTCTATCTCCTTTGGGTTCTGAATCTTTTCAACAATACCAGTGTCCAGAAAAGTGTTTATATACTTATGGAGTTGGTGTTATATTCATAAATTTGTCTTTCTGCATAACAAAGAACTCTTACCCTTTTTCACACTGTTGTGTAAATTCCTACACATGCTATAAGTCTAGAATAAAGCTCTCACTTCACTGTGTGTCAGTGAGTAGTATGCTGGTATGTGATTTAATTACCATTAGACTATAGCCATCCACTAATAGGAAGGCAAGATGCACAGTAATCCTCATGAGCTCTGACTCTTGAACACTAACTCATTTTTTATGATTCGTGTTTTACATGATATTTTTGATTTTCAGAAACAACAAAAAATGTTTAATTGATCGGTTAGAACTTTTATTTAAATTATCTTAAATTTTTCTTTTAACCCTCTTCCTTCAGGTAGGTAAAAGTACATGACCTTTTAGACTTACATTCACAATTTAATTAAACTACTTTATTAACATTATATACAAATAATCTTGGCATGAAAACATAGTCAGTGAATCAAATTTTAATATCTTGTAAATATTAAGTTCTTGTTTATATAACAAAATATTTACAAAAGCCTTAATTTTCCCTGGTATGAAAATTGTGACATTATTCTCCAAGTATTCCCTCTTTGTTAATTAGTTGCTACAACTCTTGAGAAGTACAAAGTTGCACATATATTTCTCATTATAATCCAGATATTACTAAGGTAAAGTCTATTTTTTATAGCCTTTAATCTTATTTGCATATGGAGCCACAAGATACAAAACCAGACATAGTTCCCATGCACACCTACTGCATTCTCTCTTTTACAAATTTCCAGTAGCTCTCTCCTGCTGATATTTTATACCAAATTATTATAATCAATGGAAAGCCAAAAAAGTGATGTATTATATTGTTTACTGTACAGAGCATTGTGTGTTTCATCTTCAGTTATGTGTTTCAAGCTCTTTTCCAACAAGATAGTTCTGCAAACTTTGGAATACATGATAATCGGATGGGACAAGGTCTGGAGAATAAGTAGGATGTGGAAGTTTCTTTTCAGTCTAGCTCTTCAATCTTTGCAGATGTGATCCTTGTTGTATGGGGCCATGTATTATCCTGGTATAACACAACACCTTTACGACTGATTACAGCAATATTCAGTGTAACATTCAAGTGCTCTAACTGTTGACAACAGAAGTCTGATGTAATCATTACATTGAGTGGCAGCAACTCAAAGTGGATGGATCCCACCAACAATATCCCACCAAATGCTTAACAAGACTTTCCTATGGTGTAGGCCCATTTTGGGCTGCACTTTAACCAATTTACCTGTACTGAGCCATTTTCTGCAGTGCTTAACATTCTTATAAAATAATCATTTTTCATCTCCAGGCACTAACCTTTCCAAAAAAGGTGAGTTACATTCATGAGATTGCAGATAAGTGCAAATGTCCACTCTTGTTCTGAGGTTGGCTTTTGTCAAATCATGGGGGACCCATTTTTTAAGCTTTGACATCTTTCCAAGCTGTTGCAGATGATAGTAAACTGTTGAATGGGTTGAATTAAACTTCCGTGCTAGTTCTTCAACTGTTACAGCACAGTCTTTATCAAGTGCAGCCTGCAGCGAGTTATCATTAAACTCAACAGGACAAACTGAACTTTTGAAACCATCTTCAACATTTTATTTCATTGAGAGACTCCACCATAAGCATCTTGCATGTTTCATGTAGTTTCTGCTGTACTATTGCCTTTTTTACATTCGTAAAGCATTATATTACTTTTCTTTCCTTTTTAGTGCTTTTTTTGGGTATTTTTTAAATGACGCAGTTTGTATTGATGCTGCTCTTCATCTGTTCTACCTTTAGTAAATTACCTTTTGGACCAGAGGACCACAACAGGTTTTTTTCATTACATATGGCCTTGTTGGTCCCTTCATCTACTGTTCTTTGTTCTTTTGTTACTGTATGGTTTGTCTTCTTTGAGGGTTAGCCATTTCAGGTCCTTGAGATGAGTTGTTTCTGAAGCAACCCATTGGCTCCAGTTTTGTAGGAACTTTGTTCTCCAACTCTTTTTTCTGATGAATCGCCTTTTCTATGCCTGTTCAGTTCCTCAGGACTTTCTCAGAGATTTTGCTAAACTTGTACTCTCCCTCTCACCTGTGTAAAAATCCTTGAGACAATTCCTCATCCCCACCATGAAGTTGTACTTTCATCCTTTTATTATTCCCACAAAGTTGGAAAATTGTTGGCCAAACATCATCCTATCTTATTTGATTCAGCTTTGGTTTTTCCTGTTTCTGATGGGCAGTTTCTCACTCTACAGATACTCTTCCTTGTGATGGATGACCAGTCCTGGTTTTCAGACATTTCCTCCACATCATGATTTTGCTTCATTTAGTTTATCTTCTGTGGGTGAAATATTTAGTTTTCAGTTCCTCCCTTCTGTGTTGGTTCCATCCTCTCCTTTATTCATTGTCTCCTTCCAATTGCCTATATTCACTCATCATCGTGGCTCTAATTTGAATTGTTTACGTTTCTGCATTGTTTTTTTTCATAATGACCTCATTCAAACATTATGTATTATTAAGATCATAGAACACACTAAGTGTCCAGTGTTTGCTCAAAAGAAATATTTGCTGAAAATTCACAGAAAGTGGAGAGAAGTACTAAAAGTATTAAGCTCTTCTGTTGAGGCTTTGTGCATAATTATTCATTGATTTCTATGGGTGCACACTCACACACACACATATTATAAATATAAACTGTTAGCTTTAGGATCAGCAATCTTTTTTGATATCTCATTTTAAAATCACTCTTCCAAAGATTTATTCTGTTTCAATTGAATATCAGGATTTCATGTGTTTTTTTTTTAATTGAACTGAGTGAGATGTTATAGTATTCACAAAAACTTTGTTTTGATATATTTCAAAAAGTATAGTTTAACTTGATCTCATTGCCTTTGTTTGCTACAGATTTTCTATTGTTTTGGCTGTTATCACATCATGCTAGTCTAAACAGGTATTTAGGTCATCCCATGTTCTGTGCCTTAGGGGCAACATTGCACATTTTTGATACTTTACTGGTTTAAAGTTCTAAGTCCATCTTCTGTAGCAGTGGGTACTGTGAGTCTTTCTTGGAAAAAAACTTGTTTCTCTGAACCTGCCTATTTTATCTTCATTCTCAAGTAATGGGTAAGATAAGATCAGTTAATTCCACTGTCCAAATCTTATTGCCTCATGCTGACTTGCTCCTTAATGATTTTCATTCTTCTTGCCTGTCCCAAAGAAATCCTGTTCCATTACTTTTGATAAACCTTCTGTAATGGCTAGCTGTTATATACAGAATTTGAAGTCTTATTTTTTTCAAACTTGTCTGCATCTTTATTTTTTTCATGTTTCATATACCATTTTCATGATTGTGGTTTGTTTTGTTTCAGTTGCAGTCTTAATGTCTTTGTATTTACTGTTTTTTCTTGCTGTTTTATGTGTTTTTCATACATCTTTCTTTGGTACCAAGATGTCATCATCGGATGTAAGCCTGGTATTAATTTGCCTGTCTTTGTTTGAACCTTGTGCATCTTGTTTCCATTCTTCCTCTGAAGATATGTTGTATTTTGTTACTAACTTCAAGATTAAGATGATTTGACATTTTTCAAATTTTTTTCATACTTCTTATTTCTTTTAGAAAGGTTCTGTACTGACACCTTAATAGAGTCTTTCTACCAGAGATTTGGGCTGAGATAGTCACAGCTGTTTTTCTTATATTATGTTACCTAGCCTGACTGACCTCAATTCTTCTTTTTTTTTTTATGCCTTTTTCTTTTTGTTGTTTTTTTAACTCACCAATAAGGCTGTCTGTTTCTGGTGTGAAAAATGTAATATTTCCAAGGAGATCAACATTAGTTTTTATATTTTGCAATGGCTCATGTTCCACAGGTCTTGCTTTATTCATTCCATTGAATTTGTTTGTGCATCTCATATGTCTTGTTTATCAAGGTGTTTCTGACCACCTTAATTGGATTTCAGGTTATATAACATATTTAACATTTGGCTATCTGTGTAAGGTCTCATGGACTCTGCATCTTGTTCTTTACATCATTTAGTATTTTTATTGTTCTTCAGATGGAATCTCTCTTGGGAGTTTTGTATTTCCTACCTAGTATCCTTTATTAACTTTTTTACAGGGTTTCTGAAATTCTGAATAATTTTGACTACATATACAGCACAGAACAAGAAAAGTAGAATAATTAAGTACAGTCTCTTTTTATCCATTAAGAACCTTTATTTATATTCATTCATCCAGTCGAAAGTCTCTTATTTTCTCTAGTGTATGTTTTTTTGTACGCAATCCCCAGTTATTTCTGTAGCACTTTAAAATCACCCAGTTTACAAATCAAGAGGTGTGTACAGTTTTGAAATTATTTAATTATATATATAATGAGATAACAAGATTGAAGTATGTCCTTTTATAACATATGTCTGAGTTGTTCCCCCAAGAATATACAACTGCATTATTGATATATCTTCCTCTAACTTATTTTATGTCACTACCATTGTTGGCTTCACAGGTTTAACATAACATTACTCCTAACAAAATCACTCCTTTGATTAAATTAAATGATTTCATGAATGTGTGTTCTTTAGAGCCTGTCTTTTTATTTGCACTAATTTTCTTTTCCTCAAATCTGCAAATTTTCTTGTTCTGAATTGTACTTCAGCTTCATTTGGTGATATATTTCTTGTAGTCTAATTTATTATGTTTCTGTGTTGTAGCTTTTGGTTTTATACTTTTCAGTTTCTTTTTATGTTTATTTGTTCCCATCTACTTTAACATTGTGAGTATTCTAAATCTAAAAACTTCAAATGTTGGGTCTATTTAATTCAAATTTTACATCTTTATAATTCAAACAACTTTCAAGTAGATACTACTCTCAAAACCCTTCTGTTGAACATCCCCACAAATGAATTGTCATCATAACTACAAGCTTAAGTAAATATTCTGTTTATGTGTGTGTGTGTGTGTGTACTAAGCATGCAGTGCTTTCTAAAAGCTTGCCAAATTTCATAAAGATACACATATCACATTAAAAGTTAGAGTATGGATACTTTCATATTGGTTATATGGTTAGTCAGAATTACCAAACCTATATCAAGAGAGTTAGTTAAATTGTAATGTCCCACCACAAGTATTTATGTATTATGAATCAGTTTTCATAAAGAAAATCCTTACTCATCTTTAGTTAAGTTACAGCAACAGCAACAAATATTGCATTGTAATAACTTGAGTTTTGCGAAAATTAATTTTTTCCACAGTTACATTAAAATGAATATCTTTAAATGATTTTTATAACTAATGTGTAATTCAAATATATTCATCTTTCATAGTTTTGATATAACTTTTCCCACCAGCCATAATGCAAAATGGCTGGTGCTTTGATCTTATTATCATTACATTTCTCTTTCAATTTATCAAAACTTTTACAACAGTTTCAGTTAAAAGTTCATGTTATCCATGTGTGTTTTAAAGATAAACAGCTTACGATTATATTGTGTATTTCTTTTATATTCTGCAGGTGCTTAACGCTGCAAAAACTGAGGAACATCATGAAACAAAAAAAGTGAATCTGTTGGAGAGTAATATCCCTCCTGACTTACCACCTGCAGAGAGTGAAGTTATAATTATACTTCTTAAAGATCTTGCTCAAGTGGTAAAATATCCTCTTTACAGGAAGAAAAGAATTCCTGAGAAGTAAGTTATGTAGTAAATTAGAAAATATAAATGTTGTATAACGAGTTAATGATTTTGTTTTTTCAAATCCTGATTTGCAAAAAATGAAAATGCCTTGTTAAAAGAAATTCTTTTAATCTTGTGCTTGTGGAGTTGGGCAGTTAGATTGAACTGTTAATGTGTAATTTTATGCATGTAATAATTGCAAATATACTTTGGGCATCTTCATAAAATTATGTAAGTTATTAGTAAACATTACAAATATGGTGTACACAGAAAATCAAACTTAGTTATAGAATATTTTTCTAAAAATTTGTCTGTAATGCTACCAATTCAGAGTGATTCAGGCATTAACTAGTCTTGTGTGCAAACTGAATTTCATGTTAACTGTTTTGAAATGGGTCATGGGTCAAAGGCCATGTCATTGTTTTTGTTGACCAACATTCAAAATTTTATTGAACTACTATTTTATGAATTTATCTCCTTAAGTTTAGTATCAAACTGTACATTATAATTCAGATTTTCATATTAAATATTATTTAATTTCTTAATTAAAATTAAACATTAAAGTTCAATTTTTGTGTTTTATGTGGTATGTTGAAAACAGCACTGGTTCAAGTTAGATGTTTGTGATATCAAAATACAAAGTCTGTAGTCTTGTATGAATTAGGAATTCAAATTACCAATATTAAAAAGCTAGAATATAAAATAAAGACCTTTTATCTTTTCTCTTTGCTGAGAAAACTCAATATCTAGTGAATCAAACACGGTGGCCCCCACTCACCTCTTTCCATATTTGGAAATAGTCCCTAAAATACACTTACTTCTATATGTGAATTGAATAATCAATTAAACACTAAAAATATTTTAGTGATTTTCTCAACAATTTTCAAATGTAATGGCGTCCTCTCTTTTTCTCAAAATGTAATGTGACTATTTTACCAAATACTAATCTACTAAAATGCAGCCAATGTTACTCTGGCCACCAAATGTCGACTTTAAACAACTTTTCCGATGTTATTCCAAACAATGTATTCATATACATACATAAATATTACATATAAGGCGATGGACAGAAAAAAGTGACTCCCTTTGAAAATGTTAATTTGTTGTATTTTTTTAGATAACCATTGGACATTTCCCCCACTGCTTACCCCATTTGCTAGGGACATATCTGACACTGCTTACCCCGGTTGCTAGGGACATTTCCCCTAGTGCTTACCCCATTGCTAGGGACATTTTCCCCAGTGCTTACCACCGTAGCTAGGGACATTTTCCCCTGTGTTTATTCCCTGTTCCTAGGGACATTTCCTCCACTGTTTACCACAGTTGCGATGGAAAGTTACCCCAATGCTTACCCCCGTTGCTAAGGACATTCTTCCCACTGCTTCAATCCCATTGCTAGGGACATTTCCCCAGTGATTACCCCGTTACTATGGACTTTTCCCCACTGCTTACCACCCGTTGCTAGGGACATTTCACCCACTGTTTACCCCAGTTGCTAAAGACATTTCCCCAAAAGCTTACCCCCGTTGCTAGGGTCTTTTACCTTACTTCTTTCCCCTGTTACTAGGTACATTTCCCCCAGTTCTTACCACCGTTGCTAGGGGCATTTCCCCCCGTTCTTACCTTACACCGTTGCTAGGGACATTTCCCCCACTATTTACCCCAGTTCCTGGGACATTTCCCTAAGAGCTTACCCCCATTGCTAGGGACCTTTACCCCACTTCTTTCCCCCGTTTCTAGGTACATTTCCCCAGTTCTTACCACCTTTGCTAGGGACATTTCCCTCACTTCTTACCACCCGATGCAAGGGACAATTCCTGCACTGTTTACCACCATTCCTAGGGACATTTCTCCTACTGCTTACCCCCGTTGCTAGGGACATTTTGGACACTGCTTACACCAGTTCATAGGGATTTTTCCCCCACTACTTACCCCATTGATAGGGGCATTTGCCATACTAATTTTCCCCCGTTGCTAGGGGCACTAACTTCACTGTTTACCCCCGTTGAAAGGCACATTCCCCGACTCAATACACCCGGTTACTAGGGACATTTTCCCCACTGCTTACCCCCGTTGCTAAAGACATTTCCCAAGTGCTTACCCCCGTTGCTGGGGACATTTCTGGCACAGCTTACCCCAGTTACTAGAGACATTTCCTACACTCCTTACTCCCCTGCTAGGGACATTGCCGATTCTGATTACACACTTTCCTAGGAATATTTCCCACACTTCTTACCCCATTACTAGGGACATTTCCCCCACTTCTTACCCCATTACTAGGGAAATTCCCCCACTGCTTACCCTTGTTGCTAGGGACATTTCCCCTGTGTTTATTCCGCATTGCTAGGTATATTTCCTCCACTGTTTACCACCATTGCTATGGAAAGTTCCGCCACTGCTTACCCCCGTTGCTAGGGACATGTCCGACACTGCTTACCCCCGTTGCTAGAGACATGTCCGACACTGCTTACCCTCGTTGCTAGGGACATTCCCCCAGTAATTACCCCCGTTACTAGGGACTTTTCCCCCAGTGGTTACCACCGTTGCTAGGGACATTTCCCCAACTGCTTACCACCCGTTGCTAGGGACATTTCCCCAACTGCTTACCACCCGTTGCTAGGGACATTTCCCCAACTGCTTACCACCCGTTGCTAGGGACATTTCCCCAACTCCTTACCACCCGTTGCTAGGGACTTTTAGCCCACTTCTTTCCACTGTTCCTAGGGACATTTCCCACACTTCTTACCACCTGTTGCTAGGGACATTTCCCCCACTGTTTACCCCAGTTGCTGAGACTGTTTCCCTAAGAGTTTACCCCCGTTGCTAGGGTCCTTTACCCCACCTCTTTCCCCCGTTACTTGGTACATTTCCCCCAGTTATTACCACTGTTGCTAGGGACTTTTCCCCCATTTCTTACCACCCGTTGCTAAGGGCATTTCATATACTGTTTACCACAAGTGCTAGGGACATTTCCCCTACTGCTTACCCCAGTTGCTGGGGACATTTTGGACACTGTTTACACCAGTTCTTAGGGATTTTTCCCCCACTGCTTACCCCATTGCTAGGGACATTTTCCCTTCTACTTTCCTCCGTTGTTAGGGACATTTTTTTCACTGTTTACCCCCGTTGAGAGGCACATTCCCCCACTGAATACACCCGGTTGCTAGGGACATTTTCCCCACTGATAACCCCTGTTGCTAGGGACATTTCCCAAGTGCTTACCCCTGTTGCTAAGGACATTTCCCAAGTGCTTACCCCCGTTGCTTGGGACATTTCTTGCACTGCTTGCCCCGGTTACTAGAGACATTTCCTACACTCCTTACCCCCCTGCTAGGGACATTTCCGATTCTGCTTACCCCATTACTTCGAACAGTTCCCACACTTCTTACCCCATTGCTAGGGACATTTCCCCCACTGCTTACCACACGTTGCTAGGGACCTTTCCCCCTGCTTACCACCACTGTTTCTAGAGACATTTCCCAACCTGTTTACCCCGTTGCTAGAAAATTAACCCCACTGCTTACCCCCGCTTCTAGGGACATTTCGGACACTGCTTACCTCATTTGCTTGGGACATATCCGACACTGCTTACCCCAGTTGCTAGGGACATTTCCCCCAGAGCTTACCCCATTGCTAGGGACATTTCCCCCAGTGCTTATCACCCGTTGCTAGGGACATTTCCCCCACTGTTCACCACAGTTGCTAAGGACATTTCTCTAAGAGCTTACCCCTGTTGCTTGGGAACTTTACCCCACTTCTTTCCACGTTACTAGGTACATTTCCTCTAGTTCTTACCACCGTTGCTAGGGGCATTTTCTACACTGTTTACCACCATTGCTAAAGAAATTTCCCCCACTGCTTACCTCAGTTTCTAGAGGCATTTCCTACACTGCTTACCCCACATTCCTAGGAACATTTCCCACACTTCTTACCCCGTTGCTAGGGAAATTAACCCCACTGCTTACCCCGTTGCGAAGGACATTTTCCCCACTGCTTTCCCCCGTTGCTAGGAACATTTCGGACACTGCTTACCCCATTGTTAGGGACATTTCCCCCAGTGCTTACCACCATAGCTGGGGACATTTCCTCCACTTCTTACCACCCGTTGCTCGGGACATTTTCACTGTGTTTATTCCTTGTTGCTAGGGACATTTCCTCCACTATTTACCACCGTTGCTAGGGAAAGTTTCCCCACTGCTTACCCTCGTTGCTAGGGACATTTCCGACACTCCTTACCCCCGTCGCTAGGGACATTTCCCCAATTGCTTCCCTCCCATTGCTAGGGACATTTCCCCCAGTGGTTACCCCCGTTGCTAGGGAAATTTCCCCCACTGCTTACCACCCATTGCTAGGGACATTTCCCCCACTGTTTACCCCAGTTGCTAAGGACATTTCCCCAAGAGCTTACCCCCCGTTCCTAGGGACCTTTACCCCACTTCTTTCCGTTACTAGGTACATTTCCCCAGTTCTTACCACCGTTGCTAGGGACATTTTCCCCACTGCTTACCAGCATTGCTAGGGACATTACCCCTACTGCTTACCCCCTTTAGTAGGGACATTTTGGACACTGCTTACACCAGTTCTTAGGGATTTTTCCCCCACTGCTTACCCCATTGCTATAGACATTTTCCCTACTACTTTCCTCCCGTTGCTAGGAACATTTCCTTCACTGTTTACCCCCGTTGAGAGACAAATACACTCGACTGAATACACCCGGTTGCTAGGGACATTTTCCCCACTGCTTACCCCCATTGCTAAGGACATTTCCCAAGTGCTTACCCCCGTTGCTGGAGATATTTCTTGCACTGCTTACCCCGGTTACTAGAGACATTTCCTACACTCCTTACCCCCCTGCTAGGGACATTTCCGATTCTGCTTACCCCCGTTGCTAAGGACATTTCCCAAGGTCTTACCAACGTTGCTGGAGAAATTGGTTGCACTGCTTACCCCGGTTACTAGAGGCATTTCCTACACTCATTACCCCCCTGCTAGGAACATTTCCCACACTTCTTATCCCGTTGCTACGGACATTTCCCTTACTGTTTACCCTTGTTGTTAGGGACATTTCCGACGATTCTTACACCCGTTGTTAGGGTCATTTTCCCTGTGTTTATTCCTTGTTACTAAGGACATGTCCCTAAGAGCTTACCCCCATTGCTAGGGACATTTTCCCCACTGTTTACCCCAGTTGCTAAGTACATTTCCCCAAGAGCTTACCCCGTTGCTAGGAACCTTTACCCCACTTCTTTCCCCGTTACTATGTACATTTCCTCCAGTTCTTACCACTGTTGCTAGGGACATTTCCATCACCCGTTGCTAGAGACATTTCCTACACTGTTTACCACCCGTTGCTAGGGACATTTCATCCACTGTTTACCCCAGTTGCCAAGGACATTTTCCCAAGAGCTTACCCCCATTGCTAGGTACATTTCCCCCAGTTCTTACCACCATTGCTAGGGACATTTCCCCCACTGCTTACCCCCTTTAGTAGGGACATTTTGGACACTGCTTACACCAGTTCTTAGGGATTTTTCCCCCACTGCTTACCCCATTGCTATGGACATTTTCCCTACTACTTTCCTCCCGTTGCTAGGAACATTTCCTTCACTGTTTACCCCCGTTGAGAGACGTATTCCTCGACTGAATACACCCGGTTGCTAGGGACATTTTCCCCACTGCTTACCCCATTGCTAGGGACATTTTCCCCACTGCTTACCCCATTGCTAGGGACATTTTCCCCACTGCTTACCCCCATTGCTAGGGACATTTCCCAAGTGCTTACCCCCGTTGCTGGGGATATTTCTTGCACTGCTTACCCCGGTTACTAGAGACATTTCCTACACTCCTTACCCCCCTGCTAGGGACATTTCCGATTCTGCTTACTCCCATTACTAGGAACATTTCCCACACTTCTTACCCTGTTGCTAAGGAGAATTCACTTACTGTTTACCCTTGTTGTTAGGGACTTTTCCAACACTTCTTACACCCGTTGTTAAGGGCATTTCCCCCACTGTTTATCCCCGTTAAAGGGACATTTCCCATACTGAATATACCACGTTACTAGGGAAATATCCTCCACTGCTTACTTCACGTTGCTAGGGACATTTACTTCAATGCTTACCCCTGATTTTAGGGAGATTTCCCACATTGCTTACTTCCGATGTCAGGAAAATTTCCCCGACTGATTACCTCCGTTGCTAGGGACATTTCGGACACTGCTTACCCCGTTAATAGAAACATTTCCGACACTGCTTACACCGCGTTGCTGGGGAAATTTCGGCCAATGCTTGCCCCGGTTGTTCGAGACATTTCCCCACTTCTTACCACCATTGCTAAAGAAATTTCCCCCTATACCCTCACCCGTTGCTTGGGATATTTCCCCCACTACTAACCACCCGTTGTTAGGGACACTTCCACCATTGCTCACCCACGTTCCAAGATTCATTTTTCCCACTGCTTACTCCTGTTGCTAGGAACATTTCCTTTACTGCTTACCCCCGTTACTCGGGTCTATTCACACATTATTTACCTCCTTGCTAGGGACATTTCCCCCACTTCTTAACCCCGTTGCTAGGGACATTTCGGACACTGCTTATACCTGTTGCTAGGGTCATTTCTCCCACTGCTTACTCCTGCCTTGGGACATTTACCTTACTGTTTACCTCTGTTGCTGGGAATTTCTTCCTACTTGCACCTACTTGCACCTGTTAATGGGGACATTTCCCCACTGCTAACCACCCGTTGCTAAGGACATTTCCACCACTGGTTACCTTCCTTGCTAGGGATATTTCGGACACTGCGTACCGCCGTTCCTAGGGAAATTTCCCCCACTCCTTACCACCGTTGCTAAAAACATTTCCCCCATTGCTTACCACCGTTGCTAGGGACAATTCGGACACTGCTTAACCTCGTTTTTAAGGAAATTTCCCCACTCGTGTTAATATAACACTTTGTACAAAGAACAAGAAACAATCATATTTATCTAACACTTGTTTCAAAGAACAAGAAACACTCATGTTAATATAACAATTGTTACAAAGAACAAGAGAGAAAGATGTTAATATAACACTTGTTAAAAGAACAAGAGTCACTCATGGTAAAATAACACTTCTTGCAAAGAACAAAAGACACTCGTGTTAATGTAACACTTGTTAAAAAGAACAACAAGTATATATAAAACTTGTTACAAAGAACGAGACACACATGTTAATGTAACACTTACTACAAAGAACGAGACACACTTGTTAATGTAACACTTGTTACAAAGAATACGACACATTCGTGTTAATGTAACACTTGTTACAAAGAACAAGAGACACTCGTGTTAATGTAACACTTGTTACAAAGAACAAGAGACACTCGTGTTAATGTGACACTTTTTACAAAGAAGAAAACTCGTGATAATATAACACTTATTACAAAGAACAAGAAACACTAATATTAATATAACACTTGTTTCAAAGAACAAGAGACACTCATGTTAATATAACAATTGTTACAAAGAACAAGAGGACTCGAATTTATATAACACTTGTTAGAAAGAAAATGAGAAACTTGTTAATCCAACACTTGTTACAAAGAACAAGAGAACTTGTGTTAATGTAACACTTATTACAAAGAACAAGAGATCTCGTGTTAATGTAACACTTGTTACAAGAACATGAAAATATAACACTTGTTACAAAGAACGTGTTACAAACAACAGGAACACTTGTTACGTTAAAAAGAACAAAGGAAAATCTCGTGTTAATGTAACAAAGTAAAAGAGACATAATGTTAATATAACACTTTTACAAATTATAAGAGAACTCGTGTTGATGTAAAGAAAGAGACACTCATGTTAATATAACACTTGTTACAAAGAACAAGAGAACTCATGTCAATATACCACTTGTTACCAAGAACAAGAAACACTCATGTTAATGTGACATTTTATCAAGAACATGAGACACTCATGTTAAAGTAACACTTATTACAAAAAAGATAACTCGTGTTAATATAACACTTGCCACAAAGAACAAAAGACAATGTTAATATAACACTTTTACAAATAACAAGAAAACTCGTGTTAATGTAACACTTGTTAAAAGGAACGAGAGACAATCGTGTTAATTTAACACTTGTTAGAAAGAACAATACACTCATGTTCATGTAACTTGTTACAAAGAACAATAGACACTGACGTCAATATAACACTGTCTACAAAGAACAGGAGAATTCGTGTTAATATAACACTTATTACAAAGAACAAAAGACACTCATGTTAATGTATCAATTTTTACAAAAAACACGAGACACTCATGTTAATGTAACACTTGTTACAAAGAAGAAGAGACAATCGTCTTTATGTGACACATGTTAAAAAGAACAAGAGAACTCATGTCAATATACCACTTTTTACCATGAACAAGAAACACTCATGTTAATGTGACACTTCTTCTCAAGAACATGAGACACTCATGTTAAAGTAACACTTATTACAAAGAAGAGAACTCGTGTTAATATAACACTTTCTACAAAGAGCAAGAGACACTCATGTTAATGTAATACTTGTTCCAAAGAACAAGACAACTCGTGTTAATGTTACACTTGTTACAAAGAACAAGAGACAGTTATGTTTATATAACAATTGTTACAAAGAACATGAAATATTCGTCAATGTAACACTTGTTACAAGGAACAAGAGGACTCCAATTTATATAAAACTTGCTAGAAAGAACAAGAGAAACTTGTTAATGTGACACTTGTTACAAAGAACAAGAAACAATCAAATTAATATAACACTTGTTTCAAAGAACAAGAGACACTCATTTTAATATAACAATTGTTACAAAGAACAAGAGAAAGATGTTAACATGAAACTTGTTACAAAGAACAAGAAACACTCGTCAATGTAACACTTGTTACAAAGAACAAGAGGACTCCAATTTATATAAAACTTGCTAGAAAGAACAAGAGAAACTTGTTAATGTAACACTTGTTACAAAGAACAAGAGACACTCCTGTTAATGTGACACTTGTTACAAAGAATAAGAAACAATCAAATTAATATAACACTTCTTTCAAAGAATAAGAGACACTCATGTTAATATAACAATTGTTACAAAGAACAAGAGAAAGATGTTAATATGAAACTTGTTACAAAGAACAAGAGGACTCCAATTTATATAAAACTTGCCAGAAAGAACAAGAGAAACTTGTTAATGTAACACTTGTTACAAAGAACAAGAAAACTTGTGTTAATGTAACACTTAATACAAAGAACAAGAAACAATCATATTAATATAACACTTGTTTCAAAGAACAAGAGGCACTCATGTTAATATAATAATTGTTACAAAGAACAAGAGAGAAAGATGTTCATATAACACTTGTTCCAAAGATCAAGAAACACTCATGTGAAGGTAACACTTGTTACAAAGAACAAGAGACACTCATTTTAATGTAACACTTATTACAAAGAAGAAGAAACAATCATATTAATATAACACTTGTTTCAAACAA
This sequence comes from Tachypleus tridentatus, assembly GCF_004210375.1. Classification (NCBI taxonomy): domain Eukaryota; kingdom Metazoa; phylum Arthropoda; class Merostomata; order Xiphosura; family Limulidae; genus Tachypleus; species Tachypleus tridentatus. Next base: position 68,816,326 of record NC_134832.1, read on the forward strand.
CAAAAGACACTCATATTAACATGACACTTGCCACAAAGAACAATATAAAACTTTTACAAATTACAAGAAAACTCGTGTTAATGTAACACTTGTTAAAAAGAACGAGAGACAATCGTGTTAAGTTAACACTTGTTACAAAGAACAAGAGAATTCGTGTTTATCTAGCACTTGTTAGAACGAACTAGAGAAACTCATGTTAATGTAACACTTCTTACAAAGAAAAAGAAACAATCATATCAATTTAACACTTATTACAAACAACAAGAGACACTCACCTTTATGTAACACTTGTTGCAAAGAACAAAAAACAGTCATGTTAATCTAACACTTGTTTCAAAGAACAAGAGAAATCTTGTTATTATAACACTTGTTACAAAGAAACAAGAAAGAATCATGTTAATCTAACACATGTTTCAAAGAACAAGAGACACTGATGTCAATATAACAAGTGTTACATTAACATGGGAGTCTCTTGTACATTGTAACAAGTGTTAGATAAACACGAGTTCTCTTGTTCTTTGTAACAAGTGTTACATTAACACAAGTTCTCATGTTCTTTGTAAGAAGTGTTATAATAATAAGTTTCTCTTCTTCTTTCTAACTAGTGTTGTATAAATTCGAGTCCTCTTGCTCTTTGTAACAAGTGTCATATTAACATATATTAACATATAAGTTAATGTAACACTTATTACAAAAAACATGAGAATTCGTGTTAATATAACATTTGTTTCATAAGAACAAGATACTCATGTCAATGTAACACTTTTTACAAAGAACAAGAAAACTCGTGTTTATATTACACTTGTTACAAAGAAGAAACTCGTGTTTATATTACTTGTTTCAACAAAAGACAAACACGTTATTAAAACACTTGTTACAAGAACAAGAAACCTCGTGATTATGTAACACTTGTTACAAAGAACAAGAGACACTCATGTTATGTAACACTTGTTACAAAGAACAAGAAACACTCAAGAACAAAGAAATTTGTAACATTTGTTACAAAAAACAAAAAAATTCGTGTTTATATAACACTTGTTACAAAGAACAAGAGAAACTTGTGTTAATATAATACTTGTTACAAAGAACAAGAGAATTCGTGTTAATGTAACCCTTGTTATAAAGAACATGAAACACTCATATTAATGTAACACTTGTTATATTGACATCAGTGTCTCTTGTTCTTTGTAAGAAGTGTTACATTAACATGAATGTCTCTTCTTCTTTGTAACAAGTGTTATATTAAAACGATTTCTCTTGTTCTTTGCAATAAGTGTTAAACTAAGATGAGTGTCACTTGTTCCTTGTAACAAGTGTTATATTAACACGACTTCTCTTTTTCCATTGTAACAAGTGTAACATTAACATCAGTCTCTTTCTGTGTAACAAGTGTTAAATTATCACGAGTGTGTCTTGTTCTTTGCAACAAGTGTCACATTAACACGAGTGTCTTCTGCTTATTGTACCAAGTTTTGTATTAATGAGTTTTCTTGTTTTTTTAACAAGTATTACATTAACACGAGTTCTCTTGTTCTTTGTAACAAGTGTTAAATTAACATGAATGTCTCTTGTTCTTTGTAACAAGTGTTATAATATCAAGATTTCTCTTGTTCTTTGAAACAAGTGTTAGATTAACACGACTGTTTTTTGTTCTTTGCAACAAGTGTTACATTAAGATGAGTGTCTCTTGATCTTTGTAACAAGTGTTATATTAAAACGATTTCTCTTGTTCTTTGTAAGAAGTGTTATATTAACATCAGTGTCTCTTTCTGTGTAACAAGTGTTAAATTATCACGAGTGTGTCTTGTTCTTTCTAACAAGTGTCACATTAACACGAGTGTCTCCTGCTTATTGTACCAAGTTTTGTATTAATGAGTTTTCTTGTTCTTTGTAACAAGTATTACATTAACACGAGTTCTCTTGTTCTTTGTAACAAGTGTTACATTTACATGAATGTCTCTTGTTCTTTGTAACATGTGTTATATTAAAACTAGTTCTCTTGTTCTTTGTAACAAGTGTTACATTAACATGAGAGTCTCTTGTACATTGTAACAAGTGTTAGATAAACACAAGTTCTCACGTTCTTTGTAACAAGTGTTATATTAACAAGTTTCTCTTCTTCTTTCTAACTAGTGTTGTATAAATTCGAGTCCTCTTGCTCTTTGTAACAAGTGTCATATTAACATATATTAACATAAGTTAATGTAACACTTATTACAAAAAACATGAGAATTCGTGTTAATATAACACTTGTTTCATAAAACAAGATACTCATGTCAATGTAACACTTATTACAAAAAACATGAGAATTCGTGTTAATATAACACTTGTTTCATAAAACATGATACTCATGTCAATGTAACACTTTTTACAAAGAAGAAGAGGTCGTGCAATATAACACTTGTTATAAAGAACAAGAAAACTCGTGTTCATATTACACATGCTACAAAAAACATTCGTGTTAAAAAAACTTGTTTCAATAAAAAACAAACACGTTATTATAACACTTTTTACAAAGAACAAGAAAACTCGTGTCAATATAACTCTTGTTACAAACAACAAGAGACATGTTAATGTAACACTTGTTACAAAAAAAGACACTCGTGTAAATGCAACACTTGTTACAAAGTACAAGACACTGATGTCAATATGACATTTATTACACAGAACAAGAGACACTCGTGTTAATATAACATTTGTTACAAAGAACAAGAGAACTCGTGTTAATATAACACTTGTAACAAAAAACAAGACACTCATGTTTATGTAACATATGTTACAAAGAACAAGAGACACTCATGTTAATATATCACTTGTTACAAAGAACAAGAAACAATCATATTAATTTAACAATTGTTACAAAGAACAAGAGATATGTTAATATAACACTTGTTACGAAGAACAAGAGATATGTTAATATAACACTTGTTACGAAGAACCAGAGATATGTTAATATAACACTTGTTACGAAGAACAAGAGACACTCGTGTTAATGAAACACTTGTTACAAAGAATATGAAACACTTACGTTAATAAAGCACTTGTTACAAAGAACAAGAGAACTCGTGTTTATGTAACCCTTGTTACAAAGAACATGAGACACTCATATTAATGTAACATTTGTTATATTGACATCAGTGTCTCTTGTTCTTTGAAACATGTGTTAGATTAACATCATTGTTTCTTGTTCTTTGTAACAAGTGTTACATTAACATGAATGTATCTTGTTCTTTGTAACAAGTGTTATATTAAAACGATTTCTCTTGTTCTTTGCAATAAGTATTAAACTAAGATTAGTGTCTCTTGTTCTTTGAAACATGTGTTAGATTAACATCATTGTTTCTTGTTCTTTGTAACAAGTGTTACATTAACATGAATGTATCTTGTTCTTTGTAACAAGTGTTATATTAAAACGATTTCTCTTGTTCTTTGCAATAAGTATTAAATTAAGATTAGTGTCTCTTGTTCTTTGTAACAAGTGTTATATTAACACGACTTCTCTTTTTTCTTTGTAACAAGTGTAACATTAACATCAGTGTCTCATTCTGTGTAACAAGTGTTAAATTATCACGAGTGTGTCTTGTTCTTTGTAATAAGTGTCACATTAACACGAGTGTCTCCTGCTTATTGTACCAAGTTTTGTATTAATGAGTTTTATTGTTCTTTGTAACAAGTATTACATTAACACGACTTCTTGTTCTTTGTAACAAGTGTTACATTACAATGAGTATCTCTAGTTCTTTGTAACAAGTGTTAAATAAACACGAATTCTCTTGTTCTTTGTAAAAAGTGTTATAATAACAAGATTTCTTTTGTTCATTGAAACAAGTGTTAGATCAACATCACTTTTTCTTCTTTGCAACAAGTGTTATATTAAAACGATTTCTCTTGTTCTTTGCAATAAGTGTTAAACTAAGATGAGTGTCTCTTGTTCTTTGTAACAAGTCTTATTTAACACGACTTCTCTTTTTTCTTTGTAACAAATGTAACATTAACATGAGTGTCTCTTTCTGTGTAACAAGTGTTAAATTATCACGAGTGTGTCTTGTTCTTTGTAACAAGTGTTACATAAACACGAGTTCTCTTCTTCTTTGTGACAAGTAACATGTTAATATAACACTTGTTACCAAGAACAAGAGACGCTCATGTTTATGTAACACTTCTTATCAAGAACAAAATACACTCATGTTAATGTAACACTTGTAATAAAAAACAAGAGACACTCATGTTTATGTAACACATGTTACGAAGAACAAGAGACACCCGTGTTTATGTAACACTTTTACAAAGAACAGAACTCGTGTTAATGAAACACTTGTTAAAAAAACAACAGACACTCGTGTTAATTTAACACTTGTTACAAAGAAAAAGAAACAATCATATTAATATAACAATTGTTACAAAGAATATGAAACACGTTAATAAAGCACTTGTTATAAAGAAGAAGAGAACTCGTGTTTATGTAACACTAGTTACAAAAAACAAGAGACACTCATCTTTATGTAACACACGTTATAAAGAACAAGAGATATGGTAATATGACACTTGTTACGAAGAACAAGAGACACTCGTGTTAATGTAACACTTGTTAAAAAGAACAAGATACCTCATGTTAATGTAACACTTGTTACAAAGAACAAGAAACAATCATGTTAATATATCACTTGTTACAAAGAAGAAACATTTATGTTAATATAACACTTGTTTCAAAGAACAAGAGACACTCGTGTTAATATAACATTTGTTACGAAGAACAAGAGACACTCATGTTTATGTAACACATGTTACGAAGAACAAGAGACTCTCATTTTTATGTAACACTTTTACAAGGAACAGAACTCGTGTTAATGAAACACTTGTTAAAAAGAACAATAGACACACGTGTAAATTTGACACTTGTTACAAAGAACAAGAAACACTTACGTTAATAAAGCATTTGTTACAAAGAACGTGAGACACTCATATTAATGTAACACTTATTATATTCACATCAGTGTCTCTTGTTCTTTGAAACAAATGTTATAATAACAAGATTTCTCTTGTTCTTTGAAACAAGTGTTAGATTAACACGACTTCTCTTTTTTCTTTGTAACAAGTGTGACATTAACATCAGTGTCTCTTTCTGTGTAACAAGTGTTAAATTATCACGTGTGTCTTGTTCTTTGTAACAAGTATTAAATTATCACGAGTGTTTTGTTCTTTGTAACAAGTGTCACATTAACACGAGTGTCTCCTGCTTATTGTACCAAGTTTTGTATTAATGAGTTTTATTGTTCTTTGTAAGAAGTATTACATTAACACGAGTTTTCTTGTTCTTTGTAACAAGTGTTACATTAACACGAGCGTCTTTGTCTTTTGTAACAAGTGTTATATTAACATGAATGTCTTGTTCTTTATTACAAGTGCTCTGTTAACACGAGTTCTCTTGTTCTTTGTAGTAAGTGTTATATTAACTGGAGTTCTCTTGTTCTTTGTAGCAAATGTTATATTAACTGGAGTTCTCTTGTTCTTTGCAGTAAGTGTAAAATTAACATGAGTGTCTCTTGTTCTTTGTAACAAGTGTTACATAAACGTGTCTTTTGTTCTTTGTAACAAGTGTTAAATTAACATTAGTGTCGTGTTCTTTGTAACAAGTGTTATATTAACATGTTACTTGTTACAATGAACAAGAGAACTCGTGTTTATTTAACACTTGTTACAAAGAACAAGAGAACTCGTGTTAATATAACACTTGTTACAAAGAACACAACACTCATGTTAATGTAACACTTGTTACAAAGAACAAAAGACACTCATGATAATTTTACACTTATTGCAAAGAACAAGAGACACTCATGGTAATTTTACACTTATTGCAAAGAACAAGAGACACTCATGGTAATTTTACACTTATTGCAAAGAACAAGAGACACTCAAGTTAATGTAACACTTATTACAATGAACAAGAGACACTCGTCTTAATGTAACACTTGTTAAAAAGAACAAGATACCTCATGTGAATATAACATTTGTTACCAAGAACAAGAGACAATCATGTTAATATAACACTTGTTTCAAAGAACGAGAGAACTCGTGTTAATATAAACATGTTACAAAGAGCAAGAGATATGTTAATATAACACTTGTTAGAGAAAACAAGAAACAATGATGTTAATATAACACTTGTTTCAAAGAATAAGAGACACTCATGATAATGTAACACTTGTTACAAAGAACAAGAAAAAATCATGTATATATATCACTTGTTACAAAGAACAAGAAACAATCATGTTAATGTAACACTTGTTAAAAAGAACAAGATACCTCATATTAATGTAACACTTCTTATCAAGAACAAAAGACACTCATGTTAATGTAACACTTCTTATCAAGAACAAAAGACACTCATGTTAATGTAACACTTATTACAAAGAGCAAGAGACACTCATGTTAATGTAACACTTATTACAAAGAGCAAGAGACACTCATGTTAATGTAATACTTGTTACAAAGAACAAGAGAACTCGTGTTTATATTACACTTGTTACAAAGAACATGAGACACTCATATTAATGTAACACTTGTTAGAAAAAACAAGAAACAATGATGTTAATATAACACTTGTTTCAAAGAATAAGAGAACTCATGCTAATATAAGACTTGTTACAAAGAAGAAAACACATGTTTATGTAACACATGTTACAAAGAACAAGAGATATGTTATTATGACACTTGTTACGAAGAACAAGAGACACTCGTGTTAATGAAACACCTGTTAAAAAGAACAATAGACACACGTGTAAATTTAACACTTATTACAAAGAACAAGAATCACTTACGTTAATAAAGCACTTGTTACAAAGAACAAGAGAACTCGTGTTTACAAAACCCTTGTTACAAAGAACATGAGACACTCATATTAATGTAACATTTGTTATATTGACATCAGTGTCTCTTGTTCTTTAAAAGATGTGTTAGATTAACATGACTGTTTTTTGTTCTTTGCAACAAGTGTTATATTATCACGAGTGTGTCTTGTTCTTTGTAACAAGTGTTATAATAACAAGATTTCTCTTGTTCTTTGAAACAAGTGTTATATTAAAACGATTTATCTTGTTCTTTGCAATAAGTATTAAACTAAGATTAGTGTCTCTTGTTCTTTGTAACAAGTGTCACATTAACACGAGTGTCTCCTGCTTATTGTACCAAATTTTGTATTAATGAGTTTTCTTGTTCTTTGTAACAAGTATTACATTAACACGAGTTCTGTCGTTCTTTGTAACAAATGTTATACTAACATGATTGTCTCTTTTTTTGTAGCAACTGTTATATTAACACGACTTCTTGTTCTTTGTAACAAGTGTTACATTACAATGAGTATCTCTAGTTCTTTGTAACAAGTGTTACATTCACATGAGAGTCTCTTGTACATTGTAACAAGTGTTAGATAAACACGAATTCTCTTGTTCTTTGTAAAAAGTGTTGTAATAACAAGATTTCTCTTGTTCTTTGAAACAAGTGTTAGATTAACATCACTTTTTTTTTTTTGCAACAAGTGTTATATTAAAACGATTTCTCTTGTTTTTTGCAATAAGTGTTAAACTAAGATGAGTGTCTCTTGTTCTTTGTAACAAGTGTTATTTAACACGACTTCTGTTTTTTCTTTGTAACAAGTGTAACATTAACATGAGTGTCTCTTTCTGTGTAACAAGTGTTAAATTATCACGAGTGTGTCTTGTTCTTTGTAACAAGTGTCACATTAAGACGAGTATCTTTTGCTTATTGTACCAAGCTTTGTATTAATGAGTTTTCTTGTTCTCTGTAGCAAGTATTACATTAACACGAGTTCTCTTGTTCCTTGTAACAAATGTTATATTATCATGATTGTCTCTTGTTTTTTATAGCAACTGTTATATTAACACGAGTTCTCTTCTTCTTTGTGACAAGTAACATGTTAATATAACACTTGTTACCAAGAACAAGAGACGCTCATGTTTATGTAACACTTCTTATCAAGAACAAAATACACTCATGTTAATGTAACACTTACTACAAAGAAGAGAACTCGTGTTAATATAACGCTTGTTACAAAGAACAAGAGACACTCATGTTAATGTAACACTTGTTAAAAAGAACAAGAAACAATCATGTTAATATATCACTTGTTACAAAGAACAAGAGACACTCATGTTAATGTTACACTTGTTAAAAAGAACAAGAAACAATCATGTTAATATATCACTTGTTACAAAGAACAAGAAACACTCACGTTATTATAACATTTGTTACATAGAACAAGAGAACTCGTGTTTATGTAACACTAGTTACAAAAACAAGAGACACTCGTGTTTATGTAACACACGTTATAAAGAACAAGAGATATGGTAATATGACACTTGTTACGAAGAACAAGAGATATGGTAATATGACACTTGTTATGAAGAACAAGAGACATTCGTGTTAATGTAACACTTGTTAAAAAGAACAAGATACCTCATGTCAATATAACACTTGTTACAAAGAACAAAAGACACTCATGTTAATGTAACACTTGTTACAAAGAACAAGAAACAATCATGTTAATATATCACTTGTTACAAAGAAGAAGAAACAATCATGTTAATATAACACTTGTTTCAAAGAACAAGAGACACTCGTGTTAATATAACATTTGTTACAAAGAACAAGAGACACTCATGTTTATGTGACACATGTTACGAAGAACAAGAGACACTCGTGTTAATGTAACACTTGTTAAAAAGAACAAGAGAACTCGTGATAATATAACACTTGTAACAAAAAACAAGAGACACTCATGTTTATGTAACACATGTTACGAAGAACAAGAGACACTCGTGTTAATGTAACACTTGTTAAAAAGAACAAGAGAACTCGTGATAATATAACACTTGTTACAAAGAACATGAGACACTCATATTAATGTAACACTTGTTAGAAAAAACAAGAAACAATGATGTTAATATAACACTTGTTTCAAAGAATAAGAGAACTCATGCTAATATAAAACTTGTTACAAAAAGAAGAGACAATCATCTTTATGTAACACATGTTACAAAGAACAAGAGACACTCATGTTAATGTAACACTTGTTACAAAGAACAAGAAACAATGATGTTAATATATCACTTGTTACAAAGAACAAGAAACAATCATGTTAATATAAGACTTGTTACAAAGAACAAGACAGCTTATGTTTATGTAACACATGTTACAAAGAACAAGAGATATGTTAATATAACACTTGTTTCAAAGAATAAGAGAACTCATGCTAATATAAAACTTGTTACAAAAAGAAGAGACAATCATCTTTATGTAACACATGTTACAAAGAACAAGAGACACTCATGTTATTGTAACACTTGTTACAAAGAACAAGAGACACTCATGTTAATGTAACACTTGTTACAAAGAACAAGAAACAATCATGTTAATGTAACACTTGTTACAAAGAACAAGAAACAATCATGTTAATATATCACTTGTTACAAAGAACAAGAAACAATCATGTTAATATAATACTTGTTACAAAGAACAAGACAACTTATGTTTATGTAACACATGTTACAAACAACAAGAGATATGTTAATATAACACTTGTTACAAAGAACAAGAGACACTCGTGTTAATGAAACACCTGTTAAAAAGAACAAGAGAACTCATGTCAATATAACACTTGTTACCAAGAACAAGAGACGCTCAAGTTAATGTAACAATTCTTATCAAGAACAAAAGACACTCATGTTAATGTAACACTTGTTACAAAGAACAAGAGACAATCATGTTAATATAACACTTGTTTCAAAGAAGGAGAGAACTCTTGTTAATATAAGCATGTTACAAAGAACAAGAGACACTCATGTTTATGTAACACTTGTTAGAAAAAACAAGAAGCAATGATGTTAATATAACACTTGTTACAAAAAGAAGAGACACTCATGAAAATGTGACACTTGTTACAAAGAACAAGAGAACTCGTTTTTATGTAACACTAGTGACAAAGAACAAGAGAACTCGTGTTTGTGTAACATTTGTTATAAAGAACAAGAGACAGTCATGTTAATGTGTCACTTGTCACAGAAAAAACAAGAGAATTCTTGTTAATATAACACTTATTCCTTGTTTGTTACAGTCCAATCGTTGTAGTTCTTCTGTTACATATTATAATTTATCTTGGACAAGTCTCTGATTTATTATGTTATGTGTGTTATACATTATGATTTCAAAAATATCCTGGACATTTTAATTTAGAACTTCAATAAATATTAATATGTATCAAATTTATGATACTTGCCAACAAGACATACACACAATTTTCTTTGTTAACACAAATATACATTTATATACAAAAAAAACAATACAATTTAAAATAATGATGATTACAAATAGTGAATACAAATAATTATTTGTATACGAAAATTTTACAAACTCACAAACAATATTCAGTTCTATGTGGTCTGGAACTGAATATTTTATTGACAGCCTTACTCTGCTTTATTTGTAAATATCAAATACATATAAATATATACATAGGTATAGATAATACATACTCTTTGTTTTATGGTTTTAAACTTTTGATTATCAGACAAGTCACTGCAGTCTCTTTGAGTAAATGCTGTACTTTTCTCATGTGAAGAAATAGAACCTATGATAGACACTTGAACTTCCTGAAATTGTCGTTAGGTCATCTGTAAATAAACTTAATATATTACCTAAAATGAAAAGAGAAAAAGTGCAAATTTCAATGTAAAAAAGAGACTGTTGGAAATAATAGCCAGTTATGAAGTTGTATAAACTATCTTGAGTTACACTTACAATTAAGATTTAATTAATCAATCAGTATAAATAGTTATTTTCAACTTTCAACTGATTAGATCTGATTTCCATACAGTACTTAATAATAAGATCTTTATTAGAGTGTAATCTAGGCTAATGCAGTGAGTTATGTGGAATCTTTAATAATATACTATGTTCAAGTAGAGCTGCATTAGTATCAGAACAATTGGATTCAGAAACTTAATAATAGAAAATTCTATGAGATATTTATATAATGAAGTAGTACAGAATCTCTTAGTAACTGAGTTCATGAAAGAAAAAGACTGGGTTCAAAATAACTACAAACAAACAATCCTTATTAATTCACTAACACAAACATTGCATGTGTATACTTGCCCAAGGAACAATAAACAGTCTCTTCTACAAAAATAAGTATCATCATTTTATTGAGCTTAAACTATCTACCAGGCTGTTTAAACTCAATATTTCTCACTTTACAGGCAACATCAGATTCATCAAGAGGCCCATTACACCATGAGCAGAATAGGTGTGAGCTCAATACAATGGTAAGGAGAAAGATAACTTAAACAACATCAAATTATCTACCTGTATATATATATGAACACACACACACACACACAGAACAAATAAATAATTCAAAAACATACTATGTCAAATACTGATTGAGGTGTTTAAGACTGTTAAGGGAAATTATAAACGTAACAGTTGTCTTAAACTAAGACAACTTTATTTTTCTAACAGGGTAGCTGACCTCTCAAAAGGATTGCTTTCAGATGTAGTACATGCAGTTAATCTGAGGAAGTTAAAGGGAAGACACATTACATATCTGAATAATAAGGGATGGCTTTGAGTGTTTTGTTATTATTTTAGGGTTTAGTACAGTGGATAGGACAGTCTCAACATACTGGCATATTCCTTGTTGTTTTAAATTACATGTATTTATTTGTACACACAATATTTTCTCTCTCCCTAATTCAGGCTTGTCTTCAAACTAGTAGATAATTTTAACTTTCAAAAAAGTAAAATTCAAAGTTGAACCATGGTTACACAGTGTGTTAAGTTTTTACCATTCTTGTGAACACTTATGACAAAGACAGCACAACCCTTAGACAAAGAACTCGATACACCATCCTAATTTTAAAAGTTCTCCATAAAAGAATTCAATATCATAATTTTATTAACACGCCTTACAACACAGAAATTTACCACCAAAGTACAGAACAACTATATAAACCCTATAATGAACACTTCAGAAACTTTTAACAAAGAAATGCAATAAAGAAAAACCCTTCCATAATAATTATACAAAATAAATTTTAACATAGCAGCAAATACAAATTTCAATCTCAATACAAAAATGATTTAAATAATATACATTTAATGTATAGTTACAATCAAAAATAATGTTTAAGAATAATACATAAAACTGCAAACAATGAAATGCAAAATAACCCTTGAATAACAACTCATGACATAAGAGGAAGCTATTCTTTAGATGAACTAAAGATAGATAAATTAATAACTTCTTTTGCTCTATGACAAATGAAGAACAAATCAACATTAGATCAAAAATTAAGCCTTTATACATTAAATAAAATTACTTCTAAAAAAATTTAAAAGTATATATAAAATAACACTTAATAATACATAGTAAACAAATTAATCTTTTGAAGAAATTCAGTACTAACATAATGATTATAATAAAAAAATGTAGGGACATATGTACTGAAATTGGTATGTTTACAATATAAAACCAAATAAATCAAACCCACTAGCCAGCCACTGCAAATTATGTATACTTTAATCAATTACTCATTCTTAAATACCAAAAACAATATATCAGAAGAGAAAAAGCAAATAATAAAAAGAGAAAATACCACGATGCTTATATATCACTCAATTAAATATATATATACATACACATACAGGGAGTGAACAAAAGAAGTTGCCCCTTTTAAAATGTTAATTTGTTATGTCTTTTAATAAATAATAGAAACATTTGTAAAACTATGTTTTTAGAATGTGCTATTTTTTCAAATATGATATCAAATCCTAATTTTTACATGGCTTTTGTAAATACCTAAACTTATGATTTTTGTGACATTTTATCATAAGAAGTGATGTGAACCCTGCTACAGTTTCTTAGATATTCTTATTCCTAGTTGCCTACAATTGTTAAAATTAGGATTTAAGATCATATTTGAACAGATCTCATCAAGTGTGTTCTAAAAACGTACGTTTTAGATATTTTTCTGTTATCTAATAAAAGATATAACAAATTAAAAAGACAACTTTTTTTTTGTCCACCTCCTGCACATGGGGAAAATTTATACTAACCTAAGCAGCAGAAATGAGGTCTAACTTTCATCACACACACTTCATATCCAACATCACACCCTCTATAGTGGCAGTGGATCACCACTTGGCTGCTGTGGTGTCTCTTATTATTTCTCTAGCTCAGTCTAAAGTTTGGCTGGCTTAAGCCAGCTCTGTCAGCAGCTGGTGGTGTTACTGCAGTAGATATTTGCAGCTATACATGGTCCAAGCTTTTTGTGGATATTTCCTGACGTGCATACTCTAAAAAATTGAACTTGCATCACTGTCAGGACTATGGCAATGAATGTTGATGGTTTCATTTACAAGTCAGCCATCATCTGCAACTGATGCAATCTTCAGAACCTCTTGGTCACTGGCCTCATATTTAACACTGCCAGTAGTCCAGTGATCCCTTTGTTTATCCCTCTGTTATTATTGATGACACTACTGACAATAAGATCTTCACAGTTTGTTGGCTACTAGCAACAATGATTCCAAAGGTGTAGCATTTGTTATTTGTGGTACTGAGTTCTGGAAGACGTGTTTCTCTGCCACCCAACATTCAGCTGTCGTTTAGGACAACCTCAACTCTCACTGGGCTTCTCTGGCTTAGAGATATAGTGATATTTTGCACAGACCAATGCACGTACACTACTTGTGGCTCATAGTTTATAGACACATTATGATAAGACACTTAGGGAGAGGGTTCTTGATACTGAAGGGCCTACCATTCATCTTTCTTGATAACAATGTTTTGGAAGCTGACTGCCATGTCTGCACCACTGGTACAAAGGTGGTACTTAGCTAATCATTAGTGGATTCTGCCACTCTGTCCAATAAGGTGTAAGGCTCTTAGGTCTGCTTGGTCCCCAGACTTCAGAATCAGTTAGGTCCCAAATGTCCAATGAACGACCTGGCAATGCATCTTTTAGCATAGATTTTACTAGGTGGAATGTCAGGCTGGATCCACGTGTCTTTGGGTCAATATGAAAATCTAGTTCATTACCAAAAAGAAAGTGCTGGATGTCCACTGTTATTTGCCAAACAAATATAATAGTTTTATAATACTATAAAGCTTCAGCACACTAAGGAACTTCACTTCACTGACTAGTTTGAGAACATGACAGCCAAAATGGTCAAAAATTTGATCTTAAACAGTAAAAGAACAGATTAAAAATACAAAATTGGGTGAATATCTATTAATCAGATGGTCAGTCTAGTGTGTAGGTTGAAAAGTTATAACTGCCAGGTTATAACTATTACACTCCTCTCAAAAATCTATCTTTCGGGTGGAATAATCAACAGACTACTACTGTCAAGTGATACTGGTATGTAGGTTCACATGTACTCATAATCGAATCATCCATGGAATGTACATGCCCAGTGTCTGTGAACTTTCTCAGTCCACTGGCTTCACTGCGACTTTGTTGACCAATACCTTATCAGCTGTGCTGTTCTTTGTTGTCATTCTTTTGATAATGGCAAACATGTTTAGACTTCAGCCAAAATCCAAACACTCCAATACCATCTACACGTAAACAGTACTCAGTTCCAATAAAAAAAAATTGAAATCAAGATTACAAACTTGTTCCTATGCAGAAGCTGGCTCAGGTTAGGTGAAGCCAACCAACCTATACTTCTGACCATTAGAATCCACTAATGTTCATACTGTCATTCTTTAAGGATCATTTTCCACACACCCCACTAGTACAATGGTAAGTCTATGGATTTACATCAGCAGATAGCTCAAGGTGGCTTTGCTATAAGAAAACACACACACATTGTTTATATACATGTGAAGACTTTAAGGCCTCTTATGCTGATGAAACTAAATGCCAACTTAAAATACCAGCATTTGAATATATCGCTATACCTATAAAAATTGGAAAAAAGTTATAAACCTTTCCAACTCTGTTTTCTACCATCAATAAAAACAGGACATCCAATTTCTCTCTCCAACTTTAAAATATTTTTGACAGCAATGTCTGAATCAGGAAGGTGTCAAGTTTCATTTATTATAACTATATATGACAAGCAACATTATATCAGCAATGTATTTTCAAAGTACCTACAATATTGCCAAAGAAACAAATGGACTTATCTCAATTGGAAAGTAACATAAATTTAAATTTATTAGTATGCGTAAGTTGTCAAACTTTCATCATTCTTTACTGATATCAGATAATCAAACCACATAATGTTTTCTTTTGATAGAATTTATAGTATTTTAGAATGCACTTAACACTACAATCCAATATATTTTCTCACATTATAATAAACCAACTGCAAAATGCGTAAAAAGAAATTGTGATTATAAAGAGTTTTTTGCAGTAATTATGTCATATCTCAAAACCAATATGGCACAAGAAGTTTAAACTTCACAGGGGTATAAAGGATATTACGTGGATATAAAGGCCAAAGTTGTCATATGATGCCATTAAGAGCACCACATAATGTCTGATCAATAAGAACAACTGTTAAAAATGTGCTGTCCTAGCACCCAGAATGCATTGCATTAAGGTAACAATGAACATCATATTAAGTTCACAAATCTTATTTGGTATGCTGGCCACTTCCCAGAATATTGGATCTTTGAGTCCGCATGATATATGTACAATTTCAGACAGTCCCACAAACAGAAGTTAACTAGTGTCAGGCCCATTGAATGAGTTGGCAACTCACAAGAAGAGAAATATGAAATTATTCTGCCTTTAACAGGTTCCTGCAAGATATGTTCCAACTAGTTACCAATAGGTGAAGAATCACAATTCTGCATGAAAACAATAATTTCCACCACATTCTGTCGATGAAACTAACATTAGTTATGTTCATTACACAGTACCCTGCAGCATGAAATGTACACGTTTGCATTTCACATGCTGACGGGTATCAGAAATGTCATGATCTAGTAATAAAGTCAGTTGTAAAAACCACACCACCCTGTCATCTTAGTATGATGAAGGTGTTTAGGAAATGTTATATATGGATTAGTTTCCAACCAGATAATACAGTTGGATGTGTTGACAATTTCAAAATGAGTGAAATGTGCTACATCAGTCAATACCACATTGGCAGGAAAATGTTCAATAACTCCCAGTCTTTTATATAATTAGCAATGGTTAAATTCATTTTTTTTTTAAATCTTTAAACATAATGCAGCATTTCAGGAAACATTTCAAAGCTGACTGAAGAGCTCATTGAACAGTTGAAGTTGCCAAATCCTGACACAGGGTAACAAAACATCCATTGCTGCATCCATATGTACTTGAGCTGACTTTTTCAGACCTCAGCAACAGCGTCAGCTAACTAGGTGTTGATGAGCTCTATATGGTTTATAACAAATCCAACCTATCTCCTTGTATTTCTTTTATAATTATACATCAACAATACTGGAATAAAGCCCTCTGCAGATGTTATACACTCTGTAATTCCCTCAGTACTGCTTTAATGTTGTAGCCTATTGTGTAATTATACTTTACTAGCTCATCTATCTGTAAACTTGTCAATTTCATGTTCGTTAAATAAACTACACTGCAATCAAAAGAGCCATTTATACCAATCAGAAATGAATCAAAGTGACCTTCCTTTCACATGATACTCATCACAACCCTGTACAATTTCAACTTCCTATCCCATGCTGTTTGTGAGAAATAATGTGCTGAGCTGTGGCACTTTCTTTGTAATCACCTTGTACTCCAGTGAATGACTTTTACATGCCCACTTAGTTTGGATCACTCATAAAAACTTATGGCATTTTATGTATGGAGCTGCTGCTGTTTGCTTTATTAAAACAAAAATAAAAGGAAATCTTAGTTCAAACAAACATGTCACTAAACTATATCAAGATTAAAATGTATTTTAACTAATTTCCAGTTAAAGCTAGATGAAAGTATGAATTTATATTGTACAAAGCAGTGGTTCTCAACCTTTTTTGACTTGCGGCACACTAGGACAAGCTGAAAATTTTGCGGCAAACCTGGAAAGCCTTAACGATTTTTTAGGGACACGTTATACGGCAGAGTTAAAACCTTAGAACGAAAGTCACGGCCAAAGCAAGCGATAGTATTGTCAATGTGCAGATGACATTAATATCGCTTGCTTTGGCCGTGATTTTCGTTCTAAGTCTTGTTAACGATTTTGTGGTATAACAGAAAATTTAACACTTTTAATTTTTACACATTTTCAATGTGACGCTTGTGCCTGCTTCCGAGAGCAAATAAAATTGAAGCGAGGCTCTAACATAGACGAACAAGTTCGCATTTGATCATCGACTATAAGAAGCCTCTCTCTCTTTGTGGCTTTAATTTCAGTCAATGCTGAAAATCCAATTTCGCAAAACCACGAAGATGCAAATGAAAGCAGAACTTCAACTGCTTTTGAATTGATTGCAGGATATGAATTTTTAATGGAGATCCAAAACTCATCCAAGCTCTTTTCGGGAAACAATGACTGATAAAATTTGTCGTTTCGTAAATCAATGAGCTGTTCTTCCTCCTCAGTTGTAAGTTCTGTTGTCTCGTTGATTCCGAATGGATAGGTCACCCAGTTATATTCATCGATAGCAAGTGACGGGAAGTAATGTTTCAGTGCGGTAGATCGCTTAATGTGTTCAAAATTTGAGGGACATTCGTTAATGGAAGGAAAACAATCAAGGACTCCTTTCGAGATCTTATTCTTCCACAGCGTCAACTTTTCATCGAAGGCCTTCAGTTTGGATGTTGCAGTAATAATGTTTTCAGATGGTCCTTGGAGACTTTACTTCAGAGAATTTAATTTGTCAAACAAGTCAGAGAGAAATTGAACCTTCAACCACAAGATCTCATCATGAAAAGAAAATTCAAAACCTGCTTCCTCAACCTCCAAGAAAGAAATTACTTCAGTTTTTAGTTGGACAAGACGCTTTAACACCTGTCCTTTCGAAAGCCACCGAATTTCAGTGTGATACAGCAGCTTTTTGTAGGCCTGGCATGGCCGAGCGCGTTAAGGCATGCGCTCGTAATCTGAGGGTCGCGGGTTTGCATCCGAGTCCCGCTAAACATGCTCGCTCTTTCAGCCGTGGGGGCGTTATAATGGGACGGTCAATCCCACTTTTCGTTGGTAAAAGAGTAGCCCAAAAGTTAGCGGTGGGTGGTGATGACTAGCTGCCTTCCCTCTAGTCTTACACTGCTAAATTAGGGACGGCTAGCACAGATAGCCCTCGAGTAGCTTTGTGCGAAATTCAA
The DNA here is from genome assembly GCF_004210375.1 of Tachypleus tridentatus. Lineage (NCBI taxonomy): Eukaryota > Metazoa > Arthropoda > Merostomata > Xiphosura > Limulidae > Tachypleus > Tachypleus tridentatus. The sequence continues at coordinate 68,834,658 of NC_134832.1, forward strand.
AACATTTGCTGCTTTCTTGTTTTCTTAAAAATATGGGCTATCAGTGATGCGTATGTGTTTTCTTACAGTAAAGCCACATCAGGCCATCTGCTGAGTTCATCGAGGGGAATCGAACCCATGATAAAGATAAAAGAAAATGAATTACCTAAACCTCATGTTCTATGCCTATAGGGGCGGTTTGTTTGTTTGTTTTTGAATTTCGCGCAATTGAACTTCAATTGCATTATAACACAATTTTATATTAACTCGTTTTATAGTATTTGTATGTATTTGGAAAGATTATGGAAACAATATATATTTACATAAGTATAATATAAATGGTAAAACAACATGCGCAAACTAAAATGTCTTTGTAGTTTTTCTTATATGAATGAAAGCAGCGAGAAAAAGGTTAATGGCATTGGTTCACTTCAATATATTTACGTCCAAAATTATATGTACGTATTATAATGTATACCTGACGAACCTCTGTATTATTTTGCGTTGTTGTTTTTGATTAAGCACAAAGCTACAATGGACTGTCTGTGGTTTGCCCACCACGAGTATCGAAACCCGGTTTTTAGCGTTTTAAGTTCGCAGACATACCGTTGAGTTACTGGGGAGGCGTTTATTTTTTATTTTTTGCGATGTTGTACAAGTTCAAATAGCTGGAACTTTTAATTTTAATTTAAAAGTTAATTTAATGTGAATGTGTATCAAATTTATAATAATTGCCAACAAGATTCATATACACAAACAATATTAAGTCCTCTATCTGGCATGATAATAACTTTCAAGTTGATATAGATGCAGATCACTTAACGAGTAAGCTAGCTAACTCTTTTATTCGCTGGACTCACGCCGTTTACAAGCTGACTTTTAACCGCGGAAAATATCTAATGTCCTCGTAAAAATACTATCGTCTAACGTTAAATGGTTTGTAGTGTTCGACATCTATGAACGTTCTTGGTCAAATATAGGTAGTTTTTTTTCGATTAATAAGCGTTTATCACAGTTATCAGTTCTGAGGTTTATAGTATACTAACTGTTGCAAACTAACAATATATGCTATTTCTCAGCGAGTTTGATGACTATCTTTTATAATCATTTGACAAGGTTCCAGAAATTTCAGTTGGCAACGATACTGGCAGTCACTAGAATTTGAATACACATATCTGCAATTGATGATTCTTTACTCTAAAATCTTCTACAAATTTATAAAATAGAGGAGAATTTCGCAATACATATTTAGCACAAGAAGTGGCGTACATTTCTAAATATTAATATATATTTAACTAAAACAATCGTTCATATTAAAATAAATATATGTTAATGAAATGCCGTTACAATCGAAACTACGTGAACTAAACCCAGGGTTTGTTTGCTTGTTTTTAATTTCGCACAAAGCTACTGAGCTAATCTGTGCTAGCTGTCCCTAATTTAGCAGTGTAAGACTGGAGAGAAGATAGCTAGTCATCACCGCCAACTCTTGGGCTACTCTTTTACCAACGAATAGTGTGATTCACCGTCATATTATAATCTGGAATCGAGCCCACGACTCTCAGATTAAGAGTCGAGTGCCTTATTCACCTGGCCATGGCGGGCCCAGATTTTGGAGATGACAATGTTTAAGGTACTAGCAAATATTGTTTCCAATATTTATGGCCTTTTAGTTCTTCTTTATTCATCATCTTGTAACCTAAAGAAAATAAAAGAAATCTATAACATTAAATAGTTTGCCAAAATCATAAATTTGGCGAAGGAGAACAATATTATTCACACACTCAATTAATCTAGGTTACAAAATAATAAGTTTAAAATGACTTGAAGACTTTATAAATATTTCACCTCGGGAAATATGTACGTAGTGCTGTGGCGACATATAACTGATAAGTAAATAAATATTTATATAAACAATTCAGTTATGTTGCGTGTATAAAACATTTTAATATACAATGTTTGGGATTAAAAACAACTTAATCCTTATCGTGATAGTAACACATATTTTGATTACTTAATTATCAATTTATTTGATTTACTGAAAATCAGCGTGGGATGTTTGCATATTTTATAAACAAAAATAATGCAGATTGCATAGTGTTATGGAAGAAGAAATAGTATCTGACCCTTCAAGTCACGCACAACACGACCAAAACACCTATAATATTTTAATGCATAGTGTTATTTAATCAACATCAATAATTCTTTGAATAAATACGAAATGTCCAAATTATCTTAAGAAAAATGCGTGGAAAATTATTTTTAGACAAGAAAAAAAAAGTTGTTTTTTTTTCTAATGTGCAAATACCGACGTTCAGAAGGGTGTATTGAAATCAATGTGTATTTCGGAAATTACGGAATTAGCTAGCAAGCACATTTAAGCCCTCCTGGTGGCACAGCAGAATGTCTGTGGACTGACAACGCTAGAAACCCGTGGTGCGCAGTACACAGATAGCCCATTATGTAGCTTTGTACTTAACTTCTATCAAGTTAAAGTCACACCTTTTATTATTATTGTATGTGAGAGGGTGTAGAGGGTGTGGACAAATAAAATAAAATAGCATTAACCGATTGTGAAGTATGACTAAACGTTTAGTGCTGAAACGTTGGCAATTATTATAAATTTGATACACATTCACATTAAATTAACTTTTAAATTAAAATTAAAAGTTCCAGCTATTTGAACTTGTACAACATCGCAAAAAATAAAAAATAAACGCCTCCCCAGTAACTCAACGGTATGTCTGCGGACTTAAAACGCTAAAAACCGGGTTTCGATACTCGTGGTGGGCAAACCACAGACAGTCCATTGTAGCTTTGTGCTTAATCAAAAACAACAACGCAAAATAATACAGAGGTTCGTCAGGTATACATTATAATACGTACATATAATTTTGTACGTAAATATATTGAAGTGAACCAATGCCATTAACCTTTTTCTCGCTGCTTTCATTCATATAAGAAAAACTACAAAGACATTTTAGTTTGCGCATGTTGTTTTACCATTTATATTATACTTATGTAAATATATATTGTTTCCATAATCTTTCCAAATACATACAAATACTATAAAACGAGTTAATATAAAATTGTGTTATAATGCAATTGAAGTTAAAATATTAATAACTAAATCAAACTTCAAAAAGATTGCAATATTTACAGAAATACTATGTACTATTCATGTTAATGTAACACAAATAATATTCAATAAATAGATTTATGTTGGAATGAACATGAATTCGTAAAATCAAAGTATTTTGATGGCTAAAAATTATTATACCAAGATATTGAGTCTTACATTTACTAAAGAAAAACAAAGCAATTCTATAAAGATATAAGACGAAACCCCAATTTTCAAATTTAAAAAAAACATCGATGCAAAAAATAGTAATAATGGACACTTCATAAAAAGGCATAATGTCAAACAAACAAATACATTAAAATTTTAGAAATAAATAACTTCACTTTTGTCTGTTTTGGAATTTCGCACAAAGCTACTCGAGGGCTATCTGTGCTAGCCGTCCCTAATTTAGCAGTGTAAGACTAGAGGGAAGGCAGCTAGTCATCACCACCCACCGCCAACTCTTGGGCTACTCTTTTACCAACGAATAGTGGGATTGACCGTCACATTATACACCCCCACGGCTGGGAGGGCGAGCATGTTTAGCGCGACGCGGGCGCGAACCCGCGACCCTCGGATTACGAGTCGCACGCCTTACGCGCTAGGCCATGCCGGGCCTCACTTTTGTCATCCTGCAATTATTATGTCAAATACATAAGCAAATACCTAATTGGATTACCGAAACGATTCACTGAGAAACACATCAACATATATACTATAATAATATCAAATCCAGGTATTCATTAAGAAACACATCAACACATCAACATATGTATACCAAATCCAGGTATTCACTGAGAAACACATTGACGTAAACACTGTAACTATACCAAATCCAGGTATTTACTAAGAAACACATTGGCCTCTATATTATAATCATACCATATCCATCCACATATTTACTATAATAGTACCAAATCTAGGTATTCATTAAGAAACACATCAACATAATTATACCAAATCCAGGTATTCATTAAGAAACACATCGACATAATTATACCAAATCCAGGTATTCATTAAGAAACACATCGACATATATACTATAATTATACAAAATCCAAGTGTGAAAATCAATATTTGTTTTTGTTTCGCTTGAGGCTATTCGAGGGCTATCTACGCTTGTCGTCCCTAATTTAGTAGTGTCAGAGTAGGTGGAAGACAGCTGATCATCACTACCTACCGCTAATTTCTTGCGTTACTCTTTTAACAACGAATAGTGGGATTGACCGTTACGTTAAAACGCACCCACTTCTGAAAGAGCGAGCATGTTTGGTGCGACGAGGATTTTAACCCGCGACTCTTGGATTACGAGTCGAGTGCTTTAACCACATGGCCATGCCGAGCGAAAGTAATGAGAAGTGCTTGTAGTTACTAAGGGTAATCTGAAACAAGTAACGTTGAGATGCTTGTTTCATATGGAGGATTACTACACAAAAAATATATTATTCCTGGTAGGATTTTTCTTTACTAATTAAAATACTTTTTATTGGTGTTTTAAATAGAAAGTTCTAACGTTCATGATTTTTGGGTTAAAAAGATTACACGTTCGCCAGTGGCGTAAGTAGAGGGGAACAAGGGTGTACATCTGTCCTCTGGCGCAGCGTCGGGGGTGAGGGCGCCACATTGATGTTACATAATTAGGAATGAATTTCAGAATGAAATGTTTTCCCCTCTTAACCAAGTAATGTCCAGTGTCCCATATATGAGAGTTGCAACGTCATGTGTCGCCACAATTTGGTTGTGATTTGGTCACGTTATACCATAACGCTGTTATGAAATCGTCACAATGCAGTCACTTCATAGCGAATAATCAACGTTGTTATGTAACATTGTGTGAACGTTGTGAAATCTAACATTATATGCTGTAAATCAGTAATCAGAACGCACATTACACGAGTACTTCACCGAACAAAGTCGGTAAATTGTCTATTACTTGATCCAGTTTTCGCAATGCTACCATGACCTCAGCGCCTTGTCCTTCGGGAGTAACCGAACGGCTATAACAGTTAATTGACCCCCGCAAGTCTGATAAAGCTGGAAACGAAGCCGAGAAAATCTAACACTGGACTAGATTGTGAATAGCAGATACAAGTCCGGGCCTTTCGCGCCTTTTCGGCATTGATCCTAAAATTGAAACGGGTGAGCGCGTAACCGAACCATAAGATTTTTGGATGCACCGCTATGTGCTCAAGGTGAAAATTATTGCTATAAAATCTAAAATTCGTTTATTCGTTGCAGTGTTCATGTATCGGTCATATCATTTGAAAAATACTCATAACGACTTCGTTGTTAAGGATAAATGTAATGGGGATTTGGTTTCAAATAGATTTAATATTTCCTGTTCCTCTCACATTCTCCTGATCTCCTTTACCTATTAACTACTGATCGTTTGTTTGATCTACTCACGCTGTTTGCCCTAGCTTTTATCCCAAGCGCCCTAGCTAGCTTTTATTCCACCCAACTTCGGACCAAAGCGGAAGCGTAAACCCTTTCGTCAATAACTATTCTATTACTCGGGGGATTAAAAGCAGAGAAATGCGTAACAGTACAGTGATGTGCCAAAAAACATGATTTCCTATAATGTAATATTATAATTTCTTATACAGCAGACAAGAAATTACGGAATCCTAATTTTAACAATGAGATATAATTGTTATATATACGTTGTTGGGCCATATAAATGGTGTCATATTACACCTCTTGCTTAAAACTCATAATGTCAAAAGGATCGATAGGCCACGCTTTCGCGGTTCGTATTTGTACTGAAAATCAAGATCAAGCAAGCTTTTGCCCTTTTGCTCTACGCTAGTTTTTTTTTTCCTCGCTGAGCTCGCCTTAGTCATGCCATGACTAAACAAAGAATAGTAAATTACAACTTACTCTATTGCCAGTTGTGAAAGGTCTTTTAGTAAGTTAAAACTTATCCTGTTTTACCTGAGATCATCTATGGGATAGAAAAGATTGTCAGTTTTGGCTTTGGTGAGTGTGAAGCGACAATTACCGACAGCATAAATTTTGAGGAACTAATCGATAAATTTGCAGCAGCAAAGGCAGGAAGAATTTCTCTTTGAAGTTACGTAATAATATCCAAAGCATTATATCAAACTATTTCTTTTACCTTATGCTAACTTTCCAGGTTACTATATCCAAGGTATTGTTTTAAGTTTTCGCAATGTTATATTTGCCTATTATTTTAGTATAAAATAATTCTGCATTCATTTTTTATACGCATTCTTGTTTCTCATTCTGTCCTTCTCTGGTATTCAATTATATCTTCAAAATACTATTGTTGACTCAATTATTTCACTTTTTTCATCTCCTTTATACCCTAAAAATACGCCACGAAATTCAGGTTTTCATGTTCTAAAACTCATAAATTTCTGGGAAAGCATTACGGACCCTCTTATGGCTTACGTTTTGTCACGAGAGGGCGCGAAAACTGACTTTGTCCTCAGACACTGAAAACCCTAGCTACGCCTCTGTAATTATGTGTAGATAGCGATACTTGATAGATGGCCTTTGTTTTGATGACGTTTTGAATTTTCTAAAGCCAGATTTCTTATTGTTGGCGTTTGCTCTCATCAGATTCTGTCATAAAAGAACATCACATACAACTCTTTATACACCGTATGCATAATTGTCATGTGTCATTTAAAATTGTTATTTAACTTTAAAAACTGCTTTTCTGGTAACACCAATATCACTCAGTTCAACTACATAACACACAGACCACTGCAGTTAGAATAGGCACAGTAGACTGTATAATTAACATAATCTTACTTTTTAAAAGAAACGTCGTGTTTATTTTACATCACTAGGTCAGGATGATGACAACCGAAACAACTTTAATCTGGTCTCGCTGCCAGCTCAAACTGCATGTTCTGTTTCCATTACATCGTATAGTCAATACGTTTTTCCATGGCTAACTTACAAGCATAGCTATTCTTATGATTACAAACACTTCTAAACATCCTTTGACTGCTTTCTAGTTTTTCACCCTAGTTTTAAAAGAGTTATTTGACGTATAATGCTCTTGGTTCAGATATGTCTGTCATCACGAACAAATTAGGTTTCTAGCCACTAAATTAATAAAACAAAATTCAATTTTCTGTATGAACTGTATCACTAATTGTATCGGTTTAAATGAAGTGGCATTGAGTGTTTCTGAATTATTATTCCTTGAATAAAACTGAAATATTTAATTAAAACCTTCCCAGCCACAGAAGATTAATTGAATCACTATTACAGACAATTGACAGCTGGTGTTGTCTGTATATTTGTCAAATGTTTGTCAAAATTTAAGTAGATGATAGAATAATTTCTTCTTATGAACTGGGTAACTAAATTAAGTGGACATCAGTAGTGTAGACAATTTCCCTGAGATGTGGGGAGAAGCAAGACAAATTATTCTTCCCCATTCTGCTATCATAATAAAATCAGTGATAAATTGAATATGTTACCCTATGGATTATCACAGTTGTATCTAAGGCTTTATATAATTCACTCGAAAATCGAAAGTTCACATATTTTTGGTCAATTACTTTACAACCTAACTGACGGGTTGAATTATTATTCTCTAGATTTTTATTACGATACAGTCTGCAGTTATTACACTTTTAAGGGTAACTCCTATACACTCTTTATGGCTAAAGTCATTATTACCCAGTCTATTTCTATCTCTCTTCTTTTTCATAATAATTTATAATATATTTTTATTTTACACAAAGATTGTTTTCAGTTCACACTAAACGTCTTTTTATATGTTCTTAGGTCTAGTAGATTTTTATATTCTAAATTGAAGTCACTGTCTCCTGGCTCTGAATCTATGACAGCCACACTTTCCATACTCATCTATGCCTCAGAAGCTGCATCTTCTCTTTCAGAGTTTCTCTGCAACAGATTGATACCACAGATCTTGGTCTTCCCACCTACTTTTTCTTTATAGTACACTCTATTTACAAGTTTCTGCACTTCAAATGGTTTTTTTTCAATGCAATGTGACTTTGTTGTTGTCAATGAGTAACAGAACTAAGATATTCTGTCTGATCTTGAAACATTGATCCTTGGATTTCTTGTCACACAAGAGCTTTTGACTATCTTCGATGTGTTTAGCTTTCACAGTATAACTGCTTTGTAGGTCCAATACAGTACCTTCCAGTCCTCAGTTATTTAGGTCTCTTCCCCTTTTTCTTGTGATCGACTTTCTCTCGGGCACTGCCCCAAATTTTCTCCATGAAAGAGTTTTTCTTTATGCTTTTTTCAGTTTCCATGGACATACATTTGGGATGTCACTTCACAAAACTAAAAGGGGCTCTTAATACTTACTTTACACATGTATATTTTTATTTATTAAAAATAATATTTTCGTGAATACTTTTCAGAGATAGAACAATATTCTTTTAGCTTTCACCATGTAAATTTTGTAGCATACATAGAGTTTTTCTATAATAATATAAAAGAATCTGAATACTTTCTTTAAATTTATTTCCTTATGTTCAATATAAAATAAAAAATTGTGTGAACGATGTATGGATCTCAAAATTGAGCATGTTGAACTTTGTTGTTTTAAAGTTTAAAGGTTAAGGCAATGGTTAACCAAGTAAAATACAATTATATTTGAGGATATCTAAGGGCCAAGCATGGCCAGGTGAGTTAATGCGTGCGACTCATAATCTGAGGGTCGCAGGTTCGTATCCCCGTCGAACGAAACATGCTCGCTGTTTCAGCCGTGAGGGCGTTATAATGTGACGGTCAATCCCACTATTCGTTGGTAAAAGAGTAGCAGACGTTGTAGCAGAATACCATGTCTTAGGCTTCTGTCACGGAGCTCAATTTCTGGCGAAAAACAGGGGTTCTTATGCTAATTCTCTTTAGTGTCATTGCGACTTCTCAAATAGTTTGCATGAGCACCCACAAGTAGATCTGTCCCTTAACTGGACTATTTTTTTTCGCAGCTCATCATAATTATCAGAACCAAAAACAAAAATATTTCTCTAAATAGTAATTTTCTCTAAACTATACCAGCAACAGTCTGTCGGTGTGACTCTCATATCCAGTATTTAAAGAAATTTGCACAAACATTCTCACGACCGTTTTTCCCGACGTGAAGTGTCGGTTCAAAAATCTCTTCTTCTGTTCGTCCTTGAGATACTTTCCTTCATAGTCTGGCGCAGTGGTTCTTAACCTTGTCGGAGGTACTGAACCCCAGAAGTTTCGTACTTGCATTCTCTGAATTGTAATTGGAAAAATAAAATATGATTTTTTCAAATTCAAAGCATAAGTAGATATTTTATTTAAAACACCAATAAAAAGTATTTTAATTAGTAAAGAAAAATCCTACCAGGAATAATATATTTTTTGTGTAGTAATCCTCTATATGAAACAAGCATCTCAACGTTGCTTGTTTCAGATGTGTTTCTTAGAGAATACCTAGATATGGTGTGATTATAGTATACATGTCGATGTAGAGTTTGTATTAGTACATAGATTTATATGGTACATAGAAGTATATATACATTATTTTGTTGTGTTAAAGTATTCAACCAACATCTCCATGGAGAAAACAGTCTCCACTTAAGTGTTTGATGACCGTGTTTACTTGTCCTACCAATGAAAATCCACAAAATTTAAATGAACGCTATCACTAGTGGAGACCAGTGCAGTCCTTTGTTGGTTTTTATTTTGATCAGAACCACATTCAACGAATATTTGTTTGTTTTTCCACAAATCCAAACTTGTTATTTGTAAAGGTTAAGTTGAACATATCTCCTATATATTTAGTAACACTGAATTAGTTCAAGGTATTCCTATTTCTTCTCATTCTATTCGGATGACAGCGGTCGATATACATTTCAGTATATACATAACAACTGGTAAATGCATGTGCAAAGATAGTATTGGCTGGTATGGGAATTAAAACTTTGATTAAAATAAAGTGCAGAGTAACAAACTTTCTTTGTTAACCTGAAGATGACCTAAGAAGGTCAAAACGTTGTTCTGTACTTTATTTTTAATTGAAGTTTTAATATCCATACCAGCTGTCTTGAGAATAGATGTTTACTTCAAGTGGGTTTCTCGTCATCACAAACGTATTATTCCACTGGACAGTAATTTGTTCATCAGTCAGGCTACTATTCATCTGTTTCTTAATCTACCTGTCTCTCCAACGTTTAGCTGTTTGAGTTTATCAGTCTATCTTTCTGTCTATCTATCCACCTTTCTGTTTCTCCATCAATATATCCATTTTCTATCTGTCTTTATGTCATTCTGCTCACTGTCTATTTGTCTATCTTTCTCTCCATCCAGCTATCTTTTGCCAGTCTATCAATCTATCTCTCTGTCCGTCTGTCAGTCTATCCAACTTTATCACCTATCTAAAGAAGTCGTAATAGAATATTTATTTGAAGATATTCAAAATCTAGGTATTTCGCCAGATAATGTCAGCCTCACGATCATTCATGGAACTGATTAAAACAGCTATGGCCATTAAGAATCATCTGTCTGCTTTAACTCCAAAATAAACTTCTTATTTTTAACAAACCACCCGTTACGAGCTGTGGAGTTATAAGACAGTGTTGTGTTAAGAGTTTGGAAAGATGGTCGGTCATGTTCGTACGTTCCTGCGTCAGCATAATATCCGGAGTTTAAACATGTTAAAAGTTTCAAGTGACAAGTGTACATTGAACTTAAACATGGCTATAATACCGAATAAAATCTTAAACCAATTGAATTATTTTTACAGATGGTGTTATTTAAAGAGATTTAGTTTCAATTTTTTTCATTATCAAAGACATTTCACCTTCTTAAGGTGACTATATAATATATATTAGAGATTAATGAAGTAAAAAAATATATCTTCAGTATATTAAAGGCCAATGAAGTATGGACTAGTTCACGCTTCACAAATGAGATGGTTTGAACGAAGTAATGGATAATCTCGGACAAGTTGGAGAGATAATCCTTTGTCCTGCACTTCAACCTATCATATCGATTCAGAAAATCAGTTATTTACTAATAGTTCTGGACTGTAGTGTTTGTACAAGTTTATGGCAATTTTTTAATTCGCAGCTGAGATCTTATTTGTTCATCTCCTTTTCTTCTACTGGTCAATAGCGTGGTTTCGCTTGAGGTAAAATTTCACAATCAAGAGCAAAATTTTAAACAATTAGTCTAAATACGCATAACAGGTAGGTTTATCTAACAGGAATCAGTTGATTGATTTATCTTTTGTCAATAAACGTCAACCAATCGTCACATACACACTTTTGTATCTGTGGAAGTGTTTTAGTTTCCTGCCTTTTAAATGCCCCCCCCCCCCCCTGCTGGGACGGTGGTAAATATACGTACTTACGACGCTAAAATCAGGAGTTCAATTCCTTTCGGTGGACTCTTTCAAGCCGTGGAGGCGTTATAGTGTAACAGTCAATCCCACTATTCGTTGGTAAAAGAGTAGTCCCTGAATTGGCTGTGAGTAGTGATGACCAGATGCCTTCCTTCTAGTCTTACACTGCTAAATTAGGGACGGCTAGCGCAGATAGCCATCATGTAGCTTTGCTCGATATTCAAACCAAATACTAAATACTTTTTTAACAAAAGATAAAATCAAAATTAAGAGTATCAAATATTTGTTTTTATTTATAGCTTCCCAAGTTCATATGTCCTGCTGTGTTGTGGCTTACAGAGTGCAGAATTATTTTCGTGATTCATGGTATGCCGCACGTCTTACTAACGTCACAACAGCGCAAACTGCAACGTTAAGCGTCCCTTATGTGACATCATTTTAGTGTCACACACAGAAAATAAACTACTGTATGGTGGTGCGAGCGGTTAAAACGGGTATTTCGATGAACACCAAATTTAGCGGTGATATCTTTATCAGGAAAATGAACAAATAAAACATGTACGTAGTTTTATTGTTAATATGTGGGTAATACCACCAAACAGTACATTTATTATTACTTTTGAAATAATAACTCATACTAGTTTAACTTTCCCATCCTTCAATGGCATAGCGGTATGTCTGCGGACTTACAATGTTAGAATCCGGGGTTCGTTACCCGTGGTGTGCAGGGCACAGATATCCCGTTGTGTCGCTTTGTACTTGATGACATACGAAGAAAACCAAAAATAGTAATTGCATATGAGTTGTTAGAAGTTTGATTCACATTTCTTAGTGGTTAGCTTGTTCGGATTGTGAATTCGAGGATTACCAGTTTTTGCCCTATCGCTGAAGGAAAAGTGACTTTTATACTTTGGGGCTTTGTAGTGCGTTATAAGAGTGACGGTAAACTCCATTAATTCGTTAAATATGAGCGGCATTAGATTCTATTGAACAGTTGCTTAACTTCTAAGCTATTGGTTCAAGATTAAGGATGACTATCTTGACTTACTTCCAAGCTGGCCTGGCATGGCTAGATGGTTAGGACACTCGACTCGCTATCTGAGGGTCGCGGGATGAAATCCCCGTTACACCAAATATTCTCGCCATTTCAGCCGTGGGGGTGTTATATTGTTTTGGTCAATCCCACTATTCGTTGGTAAAAGTGTAAACCAAGAGTTGGCGGTAGATAGTGATGACTAGCTGCCTTCTTTCTCGTCTGCTAAATTAGGGACGGCTAGAACAGACAGCTCTCGTGTAGCTTTGCGGGATGTTCAAAAACAAATAAATATTCTAAGCTATTGGTTAAACATTAGGGATCGCTACGAGCAGATAGGCCTAGGTAATTGTTAGAAACAGCACATGCTTTTTACAACTGCTGTAGATATCTCAATCAAATACGATTTGATGCCGTGTTTTTGGTAGTAGTTTTTAATTTTACGTGTTTATATTTTTAATCTTGAGGTCTGTTAATAACCAATGAATTAATAGGTTTATTAGGGACAATTTTATCGTGTATACGTATATTTTAACTTAAGAAGAACTGTATCAAATGAAAGCACTTCTATCTTTTCTAAACAGCAAGAAAAATAGAAAAATATTGTACTTTATTGAACACAGTTATCTACTGATGTTAAAAAATAATTTCAACTAAGAATAAAAGAAGATAGCTTTAGTTACAGTCGACAACATATTACGTCTCGTTTCTGTTTCCCGCCATTTATTCTGTTTTTGCTTTGTTTTTCTTAGCTTATTAACACAGTTTAACGCCAGGGTTGTGAGTGTTCGATTAACGCTAGTCCATATAAAATTTCTGTGAAAAAAACTTTATTACAACGTCTGAAAACGAAACGTTAGGAAAAAAAATTAACGCTAAGATAATTATAAAGTTCTGTTATTAGTACTGAAGATAACGGATCACCCTACTGTTTAACAAGGTTCGATTGTGGTATGTTTTGTAAATTTTGTTTGTTTGTTTTTTAATTTTGCGAAAAGTTACGTGTAACGTGTTTGTGTGTTGTTGAATGATATTTTGTGAATATTCAGAGTATCAGTAAATCGTTTACATCGAATGAGCAGACGGCTCTGCCCCAATAGATTTCAGCGTGATTTGATGATCCAAGTTTCGTATGTGAATAACTCTAGTATATATATTTGCACACGTAATGGGATACTTGCGTGAGATCAAACAAATCTAAAACCTTGCTAAAGTGATTATATTAATATTATTTTCACTTTATTCATCGATCATCTCGATTATAACTTCTTCTTACTGCAAAGTTTCCACGTTCACAGAAAGGTTACTTTCAAAATTTTCTTGTTGCAAGTATAAACTTTCTCCCTCTATATGGCGTCGTCGGCCAACAATGAAATAGTGTTAATTTTACGTTATCTATTTTTATTATATAGACCTATATTATATTAGATTCACCCTTGTTATAAACGTTAAAGACAGGTTGATAAGTGTTATTATTGTATTAACACTTGTTCTAAACGTTAAAGACAGTTGATAAGTGTCATCATTATATTCATCCTTGTTATAAACGTTAAAGACAGGTTATAAAGTATCATTATTGGATTCACTCTTGATATAATCGTCAAAGACAGGTTGATAAGTGTCATTATCGGATTCACCCGTGTTATAAACGTGAAAGACAGGTTGATACACTCTTGTGCAAATTAATTGAAACAAGACGGAAAATTACGAATTTTTTTAATTTTTTGCGTTTTATTTCTCAGAATCCAAAAATTACTCACAAATTAATACATAATATAACCACCTTTATTTTTCAGAAGATCATTAATCCGCTTTAATATCGAGTCCACGAGTTGACTACAATCTTTACTAATTCTTGGATCGCGGTACCACCCCTCAATTATGGCCTCAATTAGCTTATCTTTCGTAGTACAGTCTTTTCTCCGAAGTCTTTCTTTACAAATCGCCCAAAGATTTTCAATAGGATTTAAGTTCAAAGAATTTCCAGACGAGTCCAGCACCTTTATTTGCGTTGTAGTAATAAAATTCTTTACAAGTTTCGATGTGTGGAACGGAGCCAAATCTTGCTAAAAATGCCAGATCCATCTGGAAATCTCTTTTTCAATTCTGGAATGGCTTTTTTCTGCAAAACTTTGATGTACTGCGGTCCTCGCATCATACCTTCTACGATATGTAAGCCTCCGACGTCATAGAGGCTGAAAAAGCCCCAAAACATCTTCTTCAAGGGATGTTTTACGAACTTATTGATGTGAGATTCTCGAAGTTGCTCACCTGGAGGTCTGCGAACATGCAGACTTCTTTGACCCCGTACGAAGAAATGAGTCTCGTCACTGAATAACACTTTCCTCCATTGTTCTTGCGTCCAGTTCTTGTATTTCAGACCCCATTAATACCGTTTTTTCTTCATTGAGTTGGTAAGAAGTTGTTTTTTGACTGGTCTTTTTGCCATTCTAACGCAATTTCGAATGACGTAATATTTCTCAAAATTTCGTCATATATCCCAAATATAGATCCACCGTACTGTAAAACACAGCTAATGACGCCGTCTGTGTGAAAAAAAAATGACTATTAAAGGAAATCAGCGGGCCCAGCGAGCCTACACCGGCCACCATGCTGAAAATATTGGAAAATGACCATTTGTTTCAATTAATTAGCACAAGAGTGTAAGTACTATTATTGAATTCATATTTATTCTAAACGTTAAAGACAGGTTGATAAGTGTCATTATTGAATTCACTTTTGTTGTAAAAAATTAAATATAGGTTGACAACTGTCATTATTGGATTCACCCTTGCTCTAAACGTTAAAAGACAGGTTGATAAGTACGTCTAAGGTTTAAAACAAATGTGAACCTAGTAATAATAGATTGTTCGACTCCTAAACTCCCTCGTCTCATATTGTCACAAGATTCTGCTTGAATCGTACTCTCGCGTCTCAAATTGTCACAAGATTTGGTCGAATCAAACCCTCGCGTCTCATATTGTCACAAAACTGGTCGAATCAAACTACTCTTGCGTCTCATATTGTCACAAGATCTGTTCGAATCAAATTCTAGCGTCTCATATTGTCACAAGATCTGGTCGAATCAAACTCTTGCATCTTATATTGTCAGAAGATTCTAGTCGAATGAAAATTCCACGTCTCCAGTGTCTCATATTGTCATGAGGTTCTAGTCTGATGCCTTACGATCACTAAGCGATACCATCTGGCAAGATTAATAAAAATTATTTGCGATGTTTTTGTTGTTTTTTTTTTCGTTGGGTTATTTTATTTTCAAAAAATGTTTTTGGATTAGATTTTCAAGTCTTTCATTAAATACAAATAGTGGCACGCAGCCAGCGCATTTCCTGGCTAGTTCCCTAATATAAACTATAAAACTGCTATTCACTGTTATTTTGAATTAAATGTCCAAATTAAACTAGACATCGTTTTAACCAGTTGATGTCAGTACAAAAATCACTTTGCTGGAATTTGGAAATATCTTAAGTCTATGGCTGCGATTGAGTAAAAACTACATGGAACATTGGATGTGGTTTTTATCACTGTTATTAGGCTTAGTAAAATAAGCCCAATGTTTTTTTTTATCACTGTTACTAGCCTTAGTGAAATAAGCCCAATGTGGTTCTTATCACTGTTATTAGGCCTACTGAAATGAGTCTAGTGAGATATTTAATCACTATTATCAGGCCGAACTGTTTTATTGCTTCGCTAGCTTCAGAGTTTTATTCCATAACATTAAACGCTTTGTATAAAACAACATTTTGGACTGACTTATCTAACATATCGTCAAATGCCTTCTATAAACGTAATTTTTTATATTCTTCTGTTATCTAATAAAAGATATAACAAATTAACAATGTTTTCGTCCACCCTCTGTATCTATGATGGCTTATAGTACTAAAAATAGTTTTGATGCCGGTGGTTTTGTGGAGCTTTTCACTTCAAAACAAAGAAATCTAACGAGGGTTCCAATAGATCAAAACTTCTCAGCTGATTAATAGATCACTCAACAGGATCCTGCACAATGACTCAGCTGCAATCTCTGAATTAACCATTTTGCATCTGTGGACATTCATCATGAGTAAATACGGTTCATGTTTGTGAGCTCACAAGTATCTATTACTTAACTGTTGAAAACTCAAACCACTAGCTGAATCATTTTGATATTTTGGTGAATAAATATCCATTAAGAGTTAGAGAATGATTTAATATCTCTTGGTGACAACCAATGGAAAGAGATGATATTATCTGGATAATTCCTAACGAAGAAATACTACCTTGATAACCTACCACTGAGTTTACTAAATGAGAGAACTTGTCCCTGAATTACTAGGGAAGGAGTATATATGAACCCGTACGATTTGTTTTAAGTTGGTAAATACAAAAGTAATTAATTTCAAGTAATGTTCAAATCAACGATCCTTAATGAAGTGAGGAATATGAAAGATTACAATTTGGAGACGGTTGGTGACACTAGATGTTCGTTTGTTTGTTTTCTTTCGTGACTTTGAAGACAGACAACAGCTTAACTAGTGATTTTTGGAGAAAAAGTGACAACCTGAGAACCTCCAAGAAAGACGTGCGGTTATAGATTTTTAGATAATTCTTGATAAAGACGAAATAATTAGTGAGTTTGAAAAAGGTTTGTTTATTTTTGAATTTCGCGTAAAGCTACACGAGGGCTATCTGCGCTAGCCTTCCCTAACTTAACAGAGGGAAGGCAGTTAGTCATCACAACCCACCGCCAACTCTTGGGATACTCTTTTACCAACGAATAGTGTGATTGAACGTAACATAATAATGCCCCCACGGCAGAAAAGACAAGCATGTTTGGTGTTATGGATATTCGAACCCGCGACCCTTAGATTACGAGTAGAGCACCTCAACCACCCGACCATGTTGGGCCTATAAACAGAATTAAATCTCATGATTTCATACAAATATTAAGTTAATAGATTTTTCATAGGAGTTTCTTGTACAAAGTAGTGATTAAAAGTTGTGATACGAATTCAGCCAAACTTACAGGTGTAGGAGATATAGTACTGATGCAATACTTAGCCGTTGAAGGACGAAATAATTAAATAAATGTGAGGGGGACGGAGGGAGGAAGGTGTGATACTAGTAAAGACATTCGAATTTGAAAAACATGTTGTCTCAATAAACTATCAAATAAAAAAAATGTGATGTATTGGATGGAAATAGAAGTAAAGCATTGAATAGGTGTAAAATTAATAAGAAACGATTGTGAAATGAGTTAAACGTATTAATCGCACATTATAATGCAGTGGAACGCCACCAGGGAAACATTTAACATCTAAATATTAGATCTGTATTACCAGTACCTTGAAGTCCCCGATTCATTTCCAAGAAATTTTGTGGATTGGTTTATTGGCTTTGGACGCTAACATCTACGTTCAGTAGGTCCTGTGGAAACTGCCAGGATGTATGGTTTACGTTCAAGTTTGTTCATTGACTCTTCAGCAATGAAAAGTTTGATGATCATACGTTATATTCATTAGACTTGGAATCCTTGATAATGGAGAAACCAGTGTCACCGTTCTTATAAAGAGTTTCCACAAATGGGGGTGAAGTACCAATATGCCTTACGTGAAAAAGTAGGTGATATGAATTTGATTTGTGATTATTTGGCGGTAATCAGACATTAACGAATACCCAGTAAAAGTTCCAGAAACGTTCAAACCCATATATATATACTCTTCAAAAAAAGAAACGCAAAAGGCAAAATTTGAGACAAATTGTTAACAAGTTTATTCCGGGTAGTTCTGTATGACATGTGTGAAACTTTGCACATTCACTGCTGAACATACAAAGTCTGCAAAGGCGAAGTCACACTCACTAGTTGACTTTTAACGTCACTCAACGTCAATAACGAGTATGCCCCCCGTGAGCATCAATAACTGCTTGGCATCTCCTGCCCGTGGAAGCAATGAGATGACGAATCACATCCTGTGGAATGGCTGTCCACTCAGCCTGCAAAGCTGCTGCAAGCTGAGGTTGTCGCCGTCGCAGACGTCGGTCCAACTCGTCCCACAGATGTTCGATGGGGTTTAAATCTGGTGATCTGGAGGGCCAGGGAAGAACATTGATATTGTGGTGTCTCAAGAAGACAGTGGTGAGTTGGGCTGTGTGAGAACGGGCGTTGTCATGTTGAAAAACGTCGTTGACGATGATGGGTTGCACATGGGGCCTAAGAATCTCGTCGACGGTTGTGTACGGTATGATCGGAAATCCTACGCAGCCCTGGTATGGTTGAGGCAGTAGACGTCGCAGTGGTGGTCGTATCCCGAAGGTGACGTAACCGGATGTAGCGATCTTGTGCGGGCGTGGTCACACGAGGTCTGCCAGATCGTGGACGGTCACGAGTTGATCCATGTTGTTGGTGACGATTCCATAGCCTTGTGATGGTGCTTGGGTGGACATTCACAGCTCTGGCAACATCTGATCGAGATTCGCCTGCTTCCAAGCGACCAATGGCATTGTTGCGTTGTGCCTCAGTCAGTCTTGGCGTAACTGTATTGCGTGTCGGTGGCTTAACACCAAGCTATGGAAACCGAGAACCCGTCACTTTTATAGGATTTTGCACATGTTGCACTTGCAGAACATGCAGATCTCTCAAACAAATTTATTGGACACGAATGCGTTTTGGCGAAAAATCCGTTGTTTTCCTTCGTTTTCAAAGCGCACAACTTTTATTGTCATTTTGGTCTGAAAATCAGTGCCTTAACACGTGTAACATCACATACTCTGAGCTTGTAACGTTAATACATATATTTCTCTTTAAAATAATAAAAATATCCCTTTTGCGTTTTTTTTTTGAAGAGTATATATATATTTCTATAATATATAAGTTGGTAACATATCCATATTGTTTTTGGTAGACGAAGATTGCTGTTATCGTTAAAGATCCTACGAAATATGATGGCTATTAAGTGCGTCACATCAGCTGATGTTTCGCAGTATCGTTTAACATTAAAAGTACTGATGTGGTTGGTATCCCATCCCTCAAAAAAGATCAGAAACAGTACCGCTAGTGAAGTTTTAATACATTTGGATTGGGGGGGCATAGGAAGACAGAGCCGTGGCAAGTCTTTGTGGAAAAACAAAAAACTACATACATTTTAAATTATTACAGACTGTTTGGTATACAGAGTGGGCTGTAATAGGCTTAAGATAGGATCATAATTTATTTTCGATACCTTCTGATAACAGCTGACTTTGAAACAAAACATTCTGTCTGAAGTGCAGCCATTGTAAATTATCTTTAATATTTTATTTTCTATGTTTAAGGAGTATTTGCATTGGTCATTCGCAATTAGTATTCCAATACGTAAAGCACTGAACTTTTTTACGAAACAAAACAGCTCTGGAGAAACCACGAACTAGCTGAGAACGGAACATTAATAATTTCCATATAAACCTCTTGACGTCAGAACGTTCTCGAAACCTTATCTATACGCAGATGTTTGAGATTAAGGGTTGTAAAACTCTGTTGTTTACGCACAACGAAGTTAATTATTTATCTAGCATTAAACCAGACATCTTGAAAATCCTATATACGAGTACAACAAATAATAACTACCAAGCTAACACTTGACCATAATAACAGATTATACAGTTAAAACGTGATGTTAAAGAAAGAGTACAAGATGGGCAAGCTGTGTTAGTTACTTAAGCACATAGCGTTACTCGTTCTTAGGTTGATCAGAACCAAAAATATGGATTAACTTAATTCCCAAATCACTACTGAAGGAAAAACAAAGTCTTATTAAAGTTGTTTTGAATTTATTTGCCTTCATGTTTGAAACAGGAACCTTCATCTTACAAACAGGACCAGGTGTGGCTTAGTAATTCGCATGAACGGAAAGAAAATCTGAAGATTTAAGATTCACCTCCCTTACTGCAAAGGCATAAACAGTAATTTGAAGCTGCTGTTGCGTTATAAGAGGAACAGTCAAATCTCACTCTTTGATCATATAACAATAGTACAAGTGTATACCCTCTGGTCTATCAATTAAAAGTAGGAACGGTTATATGTAGTTATGCACAAAATTGTGAAACAAACAAATGAAAGACAAAAACATCCAACTTGTACGAGTCTGGAGCTGGAGGAGGAGGTAGTTTGCTTCTAGATTTTAACTCATCCTGCCTCTTCTCCTATCTGTATAAATCCAGAACTTTCCAGCTCGAAAGAATCGTTTCATAATAACTTCTAAACATTTGTTAACTCGAATCCTTTGTTTTATAACTGACGTAACAATAAGCTTTTTCACGTAAAATTCCGCTACATTAATATTAACTTTAATAAATATTAACACAATTTTCATATGTCACTAATTCAAAACTTATAACGATATTTTTGGCCGTAATTCAAATATTACTTTACGACGTTCGTGCAGCTTGAGAAATGTGCGTTTCTCCTAAGTTCGTATATTAATCACTTTTACAATCGCTTCACTAATATTAACTTTAATTAATATCAATACATTTTTCTTGTCCCGAATTCCCTATTTATAACAATATTGTTAGCCATAATCCGAGTAATATCTCGCCAGGCTCAGTCAGCTTAGAAAATTCATGTTAGTCTAAAATTCATATACTAAGCTAAGAACATAAACTAATATTTATAAATAAAGTACAAAGGTAAAAGAAATAAAAATTAATAAAATATGTTAAACAGTTTATCAAACTGTTAATAAAAGTAACAATAGAGCAATAATAGATATACCTTACTGAGGGAATACATAAACAGTAATTGTATGGTTCAACTATTATTGTAGACGTAATTTATTTTGAAGAATGAAACCTCAGTCTGAGTGCCTGAATGTTTTCCAACCTACCTTAAAGGTGAATTTTACAGAAAAAAGAAAACTTTGCAGTCAAAAGAACTACTCATACTGATTAATTTTGCAGGTTCACATTTTTTATAAAAATATGTGTTAATAAATGAAACATAAAACTTGGTGCAGAAATAGCCCTTTCCGAGCGGCAATCCGAACGTTTTAGGTTTTACGTTTGCCACTAGGAAAAGTACTGTGACGTAATAGTTACCAAACAAACCGCCAACGTCAGCGCGTTGAATGTAAATAAACCTGGCCAGTGCGTACGGAGAAACAGAGGCGGAGTCTGTTTTGACTTTGTGTTCTTAACAGAGTCGAGTAGCACCATATCAATTCGAGCCTACTCTGAACGAATCTAGAGCAGTTACTTTTGACACAGATCTGACAAATTCTCGTGGTGAGGACAGTTCCACGAGCGAGAGTAGCGGAACTGTGAGTGATACTAATAGCGCCCAGGCCGGTTGCGATACGGTCATATCTCCAGTGGAAGAGTGGTAAGCATAAGTCATAACAACAAATATGGTCTGTATTATTTCACGTGCAATTTTAAGCATCTCGAAACTTGTCTGGTGTTTATAAATTATTGGTATTACAGACTGGGTTTTATTTGTTTATACTTTGCCGACTATGGTAACTAATATTCAGCTCTTCCACACTCATGGTACCGGGTATTTATGACTCGTAACAAAATGAATTTCAATTATACGTCATAATTCTGTCTATAAAATCAAACTAGATGTAGCAGTCTGAATAGTTAATTTATCTTGAAATGTTAAATTTGGAAAATGGAATTCTTCAAACTTTTCCATGTTTAAAAATGATACAAAACATCTACAGAATGATCTACCAGCTTTTAAACTTGGAATATACTCTATTTGGGATAGATTTGTCCACTGTCTAGCTAGTTACAGGTGCCACAAATGCAAAACACGCTCATGAATGTGAAATGTGTATGTCTAGTTACATTCTTCAAAAACTTGTACTTTTTAAATTATTATATTATACTAATTATTGTTTATCGCTTTATGCTGCACACATACCTTTAAGTTTGTTCTTTTCATGATGGCAAGGGATGGCTTCAGAGAGGTGGAACCTGTATGCAGCAGACTGAGATCAGTCCTCAGCTCTACACAAGGAATGATGGTGGGGACGATCCTGTCGACTGCAGATGTTTTTTTTCCGTCTCAAGCTTTGCATGGTGTGAAGGAGTCCAGTTCTTCCTATTGACCATCCGCACCCACTGTCGCCACCTTGCCGGTTCCTTCTCCTTGCACGGAAACGAAAAGAAGCTTTTGCCCGATGTCGAACCGTTTTCACAACCATAAGCAACGCAGTAAACTATGTTATCTTAAAACAAACATAAAGTAGCAATATCAAGACAAAAAATAGTCTCGCAAAGTATGTAATCCGAAAAAGCACCGATAGATTTACATAAAACACCAGCACTAAAAGGAACACAATGGTCGGCGCGCAACGAAGCGTATTTGGCAACTATTACGTCATAGTTGTAAAACGTTACGGAAACAGCCGAACGACCGAGATTAACTTGAGATCGAGGACCTGCATAGTTTGTTTCATTTTTTACTCAAAACTAAAGTGTTAAAAATATGGCAACCATACAGAAATTATACCTAACCAAAGTACATTTTCTAAGGTAATTATTAAATTTGTTGAAAATTCACCTTTAATAATGTCTTGTGAAAGATGAAAACTCATTATAAACTTCAACAGCATGATTTTACAGAAGCGTGGCATCTGGTGTGTGTGTGTTTTCTTATAGAAAAGGCACATCAGGCTATCTGCTCAGTCCACCGAGGGGAATCGAACCCCTGATTTTAGCGGTGTAAATCCGTAAAATTACCGCTGTACTAGCGGGAGACAGCATTTAAAGTACGTTATTACGACACGTTACAGTTTAGACTGTGTTTAATCAAGTATTAAGAACCTGTTAAAATGTTTATTATGATTCAAACTGTGGCTCAGCGATATGTCTGCGGACTTACAACGCTAAAAACCGGGTTTCGATATACGTGATGGGCAGAGCACAGATAGCCCATTGTGTAGCTTTGTGCTTAATTAAAAACAACAAACAACAACAACATGATTGAAACTAATAAAACATAGAATAGCCGAGTCCTCTAGGGAACAGAAAGAAGAACAGACCTGTATTAAGGAGAACACAATTTACTTCCTCCACCCTCAAAATAAAAAAAAAAAAGTTAAATTAATAATCAGCTATATAAAGATAAAATACGTTGAGGCTGTTTCCACTTTAATATTCTTTACATGTTATGACGTCACGCTAAGATATAGTGCTTTGCTTTTTTAGCAAAATAGTTCTTTTATAGCGAACACTGGTGGATAAATTTCTTCGGCTGTGTTTAGGACACGATGATAATTAATTCTTGGTTTATCATGTATGTATATACATATATATATACAAGTGCGAATAACGTGCAGAGATATACTATAAAAATTCTCAGTAAGATTTTTAATGTACGAAAATTCCAATCCGAATGAATATAAATCTATGTTAGAACTGTTCATATTGAAGGTTTCAGTTTCGTTTTCGTGATTAGAAAGGCTCTTCTTAGGGCAAGTCTCAATAAGACAAGTAGTTGTAGGCTAAAGATTTTATTGCGTTTTTAACAGCATATATAAATCATTATGACACAGGATTTCGAAACAATATAATATCACCATATCTGAAAGAACTATATATTGTCTCATAATATCATTTTTATTCAATATTAAACTGGTTTCTTTAATATTCTCTCGAACCTGAGAGGAAATTGGGTTGTTGTATTATCTTAATGGAATATTTATTTTTTGAGGGGCTGTTCTGTTCATTTAGCAGCTTGGAAAATGTAACTGAAATATTTATTTAAGTGTTCGGATTGAAAAGTTTCACTGCTACATGTTAGTTTGAAAATATCATATTACGGCATGAAGTAAAATAAAATTAACTGTATAAAGGTTGTTCGTAAGGTAAGCTTTAGACGATTAATTAAAAATTGTCTTTTTCAGGAAAGAAAGTTTATAGTTCATTCTTGTAAAAAGGAGAAGGTTTTAAAGCTAGAAGGATCAAAAATCAAAAGTTGTACTTTTCGTCTTTTTGTTGTTGTTTCGAATCTTCAGCATTCATTGTGAAATGTGCCTGTAAGCTTACAACACTAAATACTGCATTCCGATAGTTGTTGTAGGCACAGCACATGGAGACCACTATGCACCTTTGCGTTTAACAGCAAACAACTGAAACTTCCATACAAATGATGGATGTTGGTTGGTTGGTTTGGTGTTTTCTGGCGCAAATCAACTAGACCAGGGGTTCCCAACCTTTTGGCACTCGCGACCCCTTACCTAAAAGTTTGAAACCCATGTGACCCCCTACTTAGGGCTTACTATCAGCAGCTTAATTTTTCTTTTATTTTCTGTGAAGGAGAGGGAAAGAAACATCTAAAAAATATTTAAAAATTCTGTAATTATTCATTAGCAAATTAAATCACATTGGTCCAACCTGAATTCACAAAAAGAACATATATTTCTTAAAATAATATTAACATGGGTTTGAACAGCTATCCAACCCAGCTAGTGAAATGCCTGATGTTGCATTTCAGCAGCAAGCTTTGAAATTCGTGGCCGAGCGTTTGTTAGAGCCAGTCTCATGTCATCTCCAACATCCAATCTGTTCCTATTCTTTGTTTTTATATTGACAAGAGTGGAAAATCCTGCCTCACACAAGTAGGTAGAAGCAAATGGAACAAGGACACGTAAAGCTATCATGCTGACTTTGGAGTATGACTGATACATAGCGCACCAGAACTGAGTCACGGATTTCACCTTGAAGAGATCACGAGCTGAAGAGTCGTTCCTTAGATCCAGAAATTCATCTTGGATATCATCTGGGATGCTGGATACATCAAGTTCAGTACAAAATGGGTTCCTTACCAGGGCCTCCTGTTCCTGTGATAGCTCAGGGAAGTAACGCTCGACTTCCTTTTCTAGAGACTGAAGATGTTCGGTAATCTCATCCTTGAGGAACTGATCCAGTTGGATCTGAGACTCATCCGTCACTCCACAAAGTTTTTCAAACATAGCGATGTTTCCAAAATTGGTTTTCCGACGCCAGTTCTGCAGTTTGGAAACAAAGGCCCGAAGACTATCTTGAAAAGGAGAACATGTGTTTCCCTTCCTTGAAGCTTCAAATTGAGCTTGTTCAGCTGGTCAAAATGTCGGCTAGGTACGCAACCCTTTTATTCCATGCTTCATCTTCGAAGTGAGCTACAAGATCTTTCCTTTCTTGAGTCTTCAGGAATAGCTTTATTTCATCTTTCATTTCAAAGACACGATTAATAACGTTTCCTTTCGAAAACCAACGTACTGCTGTGTAGAAGAGAAGGACTTCGTGGTCAGCATTCATGTCTTTGCATAGTTCTTTGAATAGGCGAGTGTTGAGTGCTTGAGTCTTCACATAATTTACAATTTTGATTACAGATTCAAGCACTTCCTGCAGAGAGGCAGGGAGAGTCTTACTGGCGAGAGCATATCGGTGAATCATGCAGTGCTTGAGGTGCTAGCTTCTTCACTCTCGACTGGAATCCTGATTTCGATCCCAGCATAGCCGGTGCCCCATCCGTACAAACCCCACACACGTTTTCCCATTGAAGATCTTCGTCTTGAAAAAAAGTTGAAACTTTTTCCATGACATCATCAGCTTTTGTTGTGGTTTCAAGTGCACTACAGAATAAGAATTCGTCTTTGATGTCACCTGAATTAATGTATCTCACGAAGACAAGCAACTGAGAACATGAACTGGATTAACTGAATGCTGCACTAAAAAATAAATAAAAAGATACCTGCTTTGGTAAATCAGAAAGGAGTTGTTTTCCACCATAACAATGCACATCCTAACATCGCTAGGGTCACTTTTAAAAAAATTGAACAGCTTAGCTGGAAGAAACTTCTCCATTCTCCTTATTCTCCTGATCTTGCTCCTTCAGATTATAATCTTTTCAAAAACTTGACACGTCATCTGAATGAAAAACAGTTTACTTTTATGATTTGTTAAAAAGTAATCCTTGTACCTTTTATATCTCAAAACAACTTGATTTTTATAAGTGTGATATTGAAAATATTTTGATACATTTCCAGACTGTTATTGAGAAGAGATGAAAAATATGTAATTGATTAAAGTTGTTATTTAAGTTATTTTTCTTCCTTTTAAATCTTAGTGTTAAAAATGATATTACTTATGGGATGACCTCACAGTTTTCATATATACAGTGTAATCTACACAGGAAACCTAAACAGTAAAAAAAGGAAATAACTGCATCACTGACAGTGTTTCTGTTTAAAGCTTTATGTGATTTTGTAGTCAACAAATTCAGGATGCAAAAATAGCTTAAAATTGTATTTATAAAACAAAGAGTAACTATCAATGATTTTAGGATGAACTTGATAAGTTCATTTATTCCACAACCTTCAACAGAAAAACATGTGTCTTTGAAATAGCATCTCAATATTACTTGCTAGAAAACAAACTACCAGAGCAGTTCCTAAAATTAAAGATATAAGTATCTATCAATTAATATACATACAAATATGTACACACTTGTTTAGGCACACTTTCCCAGTTTGAATGATTTAATATTTCTTAACTCTTTTCTGTCTTCAATCTTATAAAACCTTATTTCTTCATCTTCTAACCACACTACAACATTGAAAACTCATTCTCATCTGTGAAATATGTATTTGAAAATATCAATACACTAGTTAATTCCATCCAGAACACAAACAAAATCAATTCAACTTGAGAAATACCAACTAAAATATTTTTCAAAACATTGACAAAAGCAATTTACTATTGTCTTACTAATATAAAAGTATATAACTTTACAATTACATGAAAGTGTAATTCTGAGAATAAAACAAATTATCAATCACTTTCAACTATAAAATCCTGAGTTTGAATACAATATCAAAATTCTTATAATATATTTAAACTGCTATACGAGGGCTGTTCAAAAAATACGCGGACTGTTTGAATTGCGCGGCTCCAGTTGGTTCCAGGGGAATCCGCTTGGTGTCGCTAGGTTCGCACAGATCAGCTGATTACGACGCCATTTCCCGATTGCAGATATCTTCATTTGTGTATTAGCTACGCGGTTTTAAGTGAAGTGCGATATGAATGAATGAATGACCTGAAGGAGCAACGACTTGCTGTGAAATTTTGTGTTAAACTTGAAAAATCTGCGACTGAAACTTTTGCTATGCTTAACACGGCTTACGGTGATGTTGCTATGAAGCGTACGGCATGTTTCAAGTGGCATGAACGTTCTAAGGATGGTCGACAGTCCATTGAAGATGATGAGCGTCCTGGACGTCCTTCCACGTCAACTGACGACCCACACGTCGACAAAATCAACACCCTGGTGCGGGCAAATCGACGTCTGACTGTCAGGGAGCTTGCTGAAGAGTGTGGGATATCAGTTGGATTTTGTTACGAGATTTTGACCGAAAAATTGAAGATGCACCGCGTTGCTGCGAAATTCAGCCCTCAGAACTCGTGAGTTTTTGGCCAAACACTCGATCACTGTTCCTCCCCACCCCCACTACTCACCTGACCTTGCTCCTTGCGATTTTTTCTTGTTCCCCAAACTCAAAAGACCCTTGAAAGGAAGAAGATTTGAGACGATTCCCGAGATTAAGGCAAATGCGACGAAGGAGCTGGAGGACATTACAAAAGAAGCGTACCAGGACTGTTTCAACAAGTGGAAACACCGTTGGGATAAATGTGTGCGTTGGGGAGGAGAGTACTTTGAAGGGGCCCCAGACCTGTAACTTCTAAATAAAGTACATTTTGTTTTATGACGTCAGTCCGCGTATTTTTTGAACAGACCTCGTAAGTTGCACTAACATTACAGTTAAAAAAAACTTTATTAATAATATAAATTTCTAAATGTTAAAATGAGACACATCTTAACACAACAAATAGAAATACAGTTAGCCACATTGCACAAATATTTAACTTGCATTTCTTTCCACATGAAACAAATATTCTAACAAAATGTATTAAGTAACATTAAATTATCTCTTATAATAATACTGTTCTGAAACTTTATGTGCACTTCATTTTAAAAGATATAAACAAAAGGCAGGTGTAAATATACTTCAGTGAACATTTTGAAGTAACACATATTAAAAGCTTATCAAAGTTTTAAAAAAGGTCTAACATTAATAAGTCATACAATAACATGGTAAGTTTATTTATTGTTTTGAGTATGGTAAAGTTCAGCCCTAACTAAATTAAACCAAAAAATATACATAAATTACAGTGATAATTTATTTCTTTACAGCAGAAAGGATGTATGTAGAATAAATGATTAACAAATGTCGGACCTAAGACAAGTGGACTTAGAATTTTGGTGTATGTGATAAGAGTTCTTTTGTATTACTCTAGTATTTAAAGAAGTACTGTTACAATAATTATATTAATTTTATTGTAAATGTTTTGTGGGTCTCTTTAAGCTAAAATTAATGAACACCAATTAACCAGTCATATTTCCTAAGTAACACTCTCTTATATTTTTGTTCTCAGAAGAATAACAAACCTGATTATTCTTTCTGATTCTAAACATGTTTCAATATGTTTCTTGTTGAAAGTTGTAAAGCTGTTTGATATATTTCTGCTCATAAAGGACAATGTAACTCAATATGGGTTTTAGATAAATTTACTAAGTAATGGTACTGTTGCTTCATTATGGGTCTGTATTATATATATATCTTAAATATTTCTTGGGAAAGAAAGTAGTTTTTCTAACCTAATCTGCTACAGATTTAATAAAACTTCATTACTCTAACTCAAGTAGGATATAGTAATAACACTGAGGTACAATACAAAGTATACAAAAGGCCAACACTAAAATAAGTATTTAACTATGAATGAAATACCTGTATTCTTTGAACTTTTTGGGTGAATTATTTTAACATATTTAATTCATTTTATTATCATAATGTACCATTAAAAATCTATAACAATACTCATTTTGAAACTGGTTGATATTTAAAAATGAATTTAACAGTTTGATAGAAATATGGAGAATAACTTGTTACACGGTATTCTAAGTTAGTTCAGCTTGTGAAATGGATTCTAAAATAATTTAATCAGCCTAAGTGGACTTTTAATGATCGTATATTTGTGTATTTTTCAATACGGTTATTCTTCTATTTTGAAGTCGTTTAATGTTTATATAATTATGAATTCCTTACATATAGGAATAAATTAACCTACGGACTTATACGTTCACTTAAGACGTCCTCGTTGGATCAGCGATACGTTTATGGAGTTAGAACGCTAAAATCCGTACTTTGATTCCACCTGGTGGACAGAGTGCAAACAGCTCATAGTGTAGTTTTATGGTCAAAGAATAAACGTACAATGTGAGATTAAATATAGACTGTAATGCATACGTATACGTACACATTTCATATGTGATTAACTATACGTTAATATTATATACACCCGTATTAAAATCTATCTTTGCTAAAACACCATGTATTTTATAGTAGATTATGAGATAAATATCTCCAGTTCTGTAACTAACAAATTAAGCACGACAAAAGCACTTCTTCAAGTGTTAGAGTGTATATATATAGCGCTATTTGTGTATCTCTTCAGGATAATTGATGTCTTAAACTTGATTAAAGTAAGAAACTAAAAAACTACGTGTCCAGTAGAGGAAAGCTATTAGCTTCTCGAAAGCTAAAATATAAACAATGGTAACAAACTTCTCATTTCCCAACAGCCACAGTGTGCGCCATATTTCTCAAAAAACACTGTCAAATGCCATCGCGTGTTTGGTGATTTCCAGGTATCCTTGCACAAAAGACAAGTTGAAGAACACAACACTATCTCGATATTTCGGTTGTATAATCTGCAGGTAAATTTATGTTTATAATTAATTGTTAAATATATATACTCTATTATCTCGGAGCGGGCCTGGCTTGGCCAGGTGGTTAAAGCACACGACTCGTAATCCGAGGGTCACGGGTTCGAATCTCCGTCACACCAAACATGCTCGTCCTTTCAGCCGTGGGTGCGTTATAATGTTACGGTCAAGCCCACTATTCTTTCGTAAAAGAGTAGACCAAGAGTTGGTGGTGGGTGGTGATGACTATCTGCCTTCCATCTAGTTTTGCACTGCAAAATTAGGGACGGCTAGCGCAGATAGCCCTTGTGTAGCTTTGCGCAACGTTAAACAAACAATTATTAACTGGGAGCGAATTAAGTGTTGCCTAGGTCACAACGTCAGAGAATACATTCCGCACATTCAGAAAGCGAGTGACAGTCAGTGCTGAACAAATTTCTTGTGGCGGCAGTTTCTGCTGACTATTTATCTTTTACTTGGTTAGTAATGTAAATTTAGCAATGGCCATACCTGAACCCTAGGAGTTTATGACCTGGCTATTCAGCCCACGTATTGTAAAATACGTTTTAAAATTGAAAATACCAATACATGTCGTTAAAACAAGTATGAGGTATCTTGTAATATGTTTTTTTTTATTATTAGGAGAGTTAAAGTCGATCATTAATATCTAAAACATTTAGTTAAAATTTGTTTGTTTGTTTTTTAATTTCGTGCAAAGCTACTCGAGGGCTATCTGTGCTAGCCGTCACTAATTTAGCAGTGTAAGACTAGAGGATAGGCAGCTAGTCATCACCATCCACTGCCAACTCTTGGACTACTCTTTTATCAACGAATAGTGAGATTGACCGTCACATTATAACGCCTGCACGGCTGAAAAGGCAAACATGTTTGGTGTGACGGGAATTCGAACCCGCAACCTTCAGATTACGAGTCGAGCGCCTTAATCACGTAACTATACCGAGCCGTTAAAATGTGAATCATTTATTCTGTGCTAATTCATAGCTTTCTATTAGACATTCATCAAAGATTTTGTTTGTTAACGATTGTCGTTCTACTCCGAAAAATTCATTAATAACCTCTGAACATAATACATATAAAACAAGCAAAATCTATAAATAATGAGATGTGTGGAATTACTTCCTCTTGCTCGGCATGACCAGGTGGGTTAAGGCGTTCGACTCGTGATCTGAAAGTCGCGGGTTCGAATCCCGGTCGCACCAAACATGGTCGCCCTTTTAGCCGTGGGGGCGCTTTACAGACGGTCAATCTCACTATTCGTTGGTAAAAGAGTAGCCCAAAAGTTGGCAGTAGGTGGTGATGACTAGCTGCCTTCCCTCTAGTCTTACACTGCTAAATGTGGGATGGCTAGCGCAGATAGCTCTCGTGTAGCTTTGCGCGAAATTCAAAAACAAACAATTACCTTTTGATAACGATATTTTCAGTCGAAGTCGATTTGGTATATTTGTTTGTGAGGATTGTTATGAATTTCGCGCAATGCTTCTCAAGGACTACATGTGCTAGCCGTTTCTGATTTGGTATCGATGGATTAAAAGGAAAGCAACCAGTCAACACCACCATCACCGCCGATTCTTGGGCTACTTTTTACCAAAGAAAAGTAGGATTGATTGTCACGGCTCAAAAGGTGAGGACTTTTGAAGACAGTATTCGAATTCTCAAGCCTCACATTGCGAGTGGAGCGCTCTGACCACCAGGCCATGCTAAGCCTGTTTATTAACGATTATGCTTTAATTACCAGGCCATGCTAAGCCTGTCTACGAACAATTATTCTTTAACCACCAGGCCATGCTAAGCTTGTTTACTAACGACAATAGAAGTTAGTGACAAAGAAATAATTGTAGCCAAAATACAGAACAATTAGCAAAAAAAAAAA
Organism: Tachypleus tridentatus; assembly: GCF_004210375.1. Taxonomy (NCBI): domain Eukaryota; kingdom Metazoa; phylum Arthropoda; class Merostomata; order Xiphosura; family Limulidae; genus Tachypleus; species Tachypleus tridentatus. The sequence goes on from NC_134832.1 coordinate 68,866,808, forward strand.
AAAAGTTCGTTTAGAAAAATCGGTTGAAGATGGACTAAACAACAAAATGAACTATTTACGCTAAATCTTTAGTAATATGAGTCTTTAATCTGAAGAGGTCACAGAGACAAATAGGGGAAGTAAAGAGTTGCTTAGTGTTTTCTCTACACTGTTAAAGGAAGGTTTCAGAATGATTTATCCTTTCAAACGCGATAAATATTATGTTGTTTCTGTAATAAAAAGAAAATTTAAGCACTCTAGTTCTTTTTAACTGTAATATTACTTGTTTTCTATTAGACTACTGCCTGACTAAACTTCTGTCAAGGGTGCGTATAATTTCAGTTGTTTATACGATATATCATTGTAAATAACTTATATAAGTACTGGTTTAATTGTCTGTCTTAGAGAAACTTGTTTCGAGAAATAACTCATCTCTGGTACAGAACGTGAGCAGCTTATGGAGTTCCAGAAGACGTAAACGTAATGCTGTAGTATCTATTGGAAGCTCGGCGCTATATAAATAATAACACTGGCCCTGTTGTCGTTCATTGTAGGTAAATTTAAAGAGAAAATACCCCCTCTGGGACAGCTGTAAATCTGCGGATTTACAATGCTAAAATCAGGGGTTCAATTCCTGTTGGTAGACACGGCAGATAGCTCAATGCGGCTTTGATATAAGAAAACATAAACACACAATTAAAGAAAAGAAGCGCTTTTAGTGAGTTAAGACCCTCCTGTTCACGAAAGCCCAATCCCTCTTAGCGTCGCGCCAAATTTTGAAATATTATGTTCCAGAAAGCGCTGATTAGTAGAAATAAACTTCATAAATCTATTATTCATAATTTTATTTTTCAGATTTGAAATACACGAAGTTTGAAAAACTATACAGCTGTATATAGCAGAAGTGGTTTTAGAGGTTTCATCGTTTCCATATTCTTCTTGCTTTCTCATAATATAATTAGATTTTGACCTCTCAGGTCAGTTGTCCTTCTTGTTACTATTCTTTCTTCACTTCCAACATTATTTCTTCACTTCCAATTAATTTAATTTGCTTTATTCGAGCATGAATCCAAAGGTAAGCAGCATTTAGAAACACCATAGGCGAACCAGTCTTCTTTCTTTCTATGAATAGGTTCATGGAAAGCAGGGGCGTGGCCAGAAATAGCCATTGAGAGGGGGGGGGGCGTCATGCTAGGAGAGTCCGGGGGCATGCCCCCGGGAAATTTTAAAATAAAAACATAAAAGAAAAGCCTGAATTATGTATTCTGAGACCACCTTTGGGGTAAATTTCAGAATGGCACACTGAGGTGTTTGTATTATGTTTTTAATCATAAATAATTATATAGGCCTATATATATAATATATAACTTAAAGTTATCAGACCCAGCAAAGTAGGCTTACAGTCCTGTCATCAACATATAAAATATAGAATCACTCAGGAGACTGCAAAATATATGTATAGTGTCTATAATATGTATTCAAATATCATGGACAGTGTGTGTTCAGATTCCCTGGATTTCAAGAATTAACTTCACAAATAAACAGTGGGTGGCACCGTGGCAGGCTGGCAGCACCATGGCACTAACCTAGTACCATTGGCGCCACCTATAGTGAATCATTCACTATAGATGGCGCCAATGGTACTGTGAATGTGACGTTGACAAACAGAAGTTGCGATAAACAATCATTCACTATGTCAAGCCTGAAAAAGCAAAAGACACTGCATGGTTTCTTTAAACCCATTCATGAGGGTGAACTGATCAATCTGCTGCAGCCAATTAGGTTGAATCAGAATTGTCAACTGAATTGTCAGAGTCATCACTTTGGCCTTCTACCAGTGCTGCCACTACCACCTCAGGTCCAGTCTGGGACATTGGAAATTACATTTCTGATTATGTCAGCATTGGTAAACAGGTAAGTCGACTCCTCATTATATTAATTTTGTATTAAAAATCATGCTGACATTCTCATCAGTTTTAGACTGAATATCCATTGCTGCTAGTGATTGTAGACCTACAGCCACAGGATGTTAGATCTGCTCTGTGAAGTACAGCTCTAGGTCTTTCTCTTCGAGGTTATTGTACTCTCTTAACAAACTTTCCTATGCGCAAAATAACTTAATTAGAACTATGTCTTTCTCTCTCTTTTAGATAAACGCTGAAACAAAAAAAATGCCTCTTTGAGAATGCCTGAAAGCCAGGGAGTGATTATGTTTTCCCCCAATGTGGTCCAAGAAAGTTGCGTTTTCAGCATTGTTGGGTTTCACAGTGGAGATGGCTACTCTGCAGTCAATATGCAAAGGGTGCTTTCTGCAAGTACTGCTGTCTTTTTGCTCCTGATGGTGCTGGTACTGGAAGCCATAAATTGGGACAACTAGTGAAATTTCTATACACAAACTGGAAGAAGGCTGTTGAAGACTTCAAGGCACATGAATTGAAACAGTACCACCAAGACAGCAAAGAAAAAGCTAACAATTTTCTACAGGTCGTAAACACAAGTTCATCTGTGCACTTGTAGCTTGATGCAATTTACAAGCAAGAAATTGAACAGAACCGGCAATATTTAATGCCTATTATTGATACTGTATTGACAGTATTATTCACAGGATTTAGCTTTGAGGGAAAAATATGATGCTGGTTTAATGTTTGTTGGTGAAACTGATGAGGAGTCCATCAATAATGATGAAACTTTCCGGGCAATTTTGCGCTGCAGAGCAAAGGTTGATGTCAAGCTTTCAGCAAGCCTTAGAGTACAAAGAGGAATGCTACGTATCTGAGTCCTCAAATTCAAAATGAAATTATCAATGCCTGTAATACTCATGTTCTTGATGCTTTGGTCAACAGGATTAATGCTGCAAAGTGTTTCTTAATATTAGCTGATGAAACAACAGATATTTTAGGCATTGAACAGTTTTCGCTGTGTGTTAGATATTTGCATGCCAATGACAACTCTGTTGCAATCTATATCTGATTATGATGTGACAGGCAGTAACATGGCTGATGTTATCATAACCAATCTGACAAAATATGGAATTGACATGGCTTATCTGCGAGGACAAGGGTACGACGGTGCTGCCTCTATGAGTGGGAAATTCAATGGTATCCAGAGACACATAACTGATAAATTCCCACTTGCACTCTATGTACACCGCAGTGCTTATTCCCTAAACTTGGCAATTTCTGATGCTTGTAAAGAAATACCTGTGCGAAATTGCATGTGAGTAATTTCTAGCATTGAAAACTTTCTCAATAGACCCAACCGAAAACACGTTTTGGCTCTTTCGTTGAATAATAAAGCACCTGAATCGATAAAAAAAGTTTGAAAGGTTTCTGCCCCACCCGGTGGGTTGAGAGGCATGACTCAGTCATTGTCTTTCCGGAATTAATTCATGCAGTTGCAGATGCCCTTGAGACCATATCAGGTTGGCAAGACAAAGATTCTGCCTCGCAAGCCAAGCAATTGTTGTGTTCTGTAACACAGCCAGAATTCATCATCACTCTACTTACCATTGCTAAATTGTTTTCCTTTTTTACCTCTGTGCAACTTACTGCAGCAACAGAATATTGATTTAGGTGCTGCGATGCATCACGTAGAAATAGTGGAAGATTGAATCCGTTTACTCAGAAATAATACTGTGAATGAATTTAACAACATTTTCTGTGAGGCTCAAACTCTGTGTAGTGAGCTTCAAATTGACATCATAATGCCAAGGCAGGCTAAAAGACAGATGTACCGTGAGTGTATTTTTTTAATCGGAAGATTTTTTTTAGATTATATTATGGGATTACGGTTAAGAAGTTTGGTGCTTTCAATCTATTTTTCGACTTCGAGATTTTTTTTACTGAAAGTCTACTGCCTCAACCACACCAGGGCTGCGTAGGATTTCCGATCAGACCGTACACAACCGTCGACGAGATTCTTAGGCCCCATGTGCAACCCATCATCGTCAACGACGTTTTTCAACATGACAACGCCCGTCTTCACACAGCCCGACTCACCACTGTCTTCTCGAAACACCACAACATCAACGTTCTTCCCTGGCCCTCCAGATCACTAGATTTAATCCCCATCAAACATCTTTGGGACGAGTTGGATCGACGTCTGCGACGGCGACAACCTCAACCGCAGACTCTACTTCAGCTTGCAGCAGCTTTGCAGGCTGAGTGGACAGACATTCCACAGGATGTGATTCGTCATCTCATCGCTTCCATGGGCAGGAGATGCCAAGCAGTTATTGATGCTCACGGGGGGCATACTCGTTATTGACGTTGAGTGACGTTAAACTTCAACTAGTGAGCGTGGACTTCGCCTTTGCAGACTTTGGATGTTCAGCAATGAATGTGCAAAGTTTCACGCATGTCATACAGAACTACCCGGAATAAACTTGTTAACAATATGTTTCACATTTTGCCTTTTGCGTTTCTTTTTTTGAAGAGTATATATACAATAATTAAGTAGGGGCCTTATTCAGGATCTAACGTTTTCGAATCCCCAGTAAGTTGCTTCGATTGAAAGTTCTGTTTGTAGTTTAATTGTTTAATGCTGAAGAATACATTATTTGAATATTATTATTGTAATGATGTTTTAAAAAATCCAGTTAAGTCACTGATTAAATATTTTGTGAAAATAAAATTATTCTGTTCTTCTTCTGGATTAAACTAATAATGTTTCTCTTGTCCTGTTTTTAAACTAACAATGTTTCTCTTGTTCTGTTTTTAAACTAATAATGTTTCTCTTGTCCTGTTTCTAAACTAATAATGTTTCTCTTGTTCTGTTTTTCACTTTCTTTCAGGCTTTAAATGAATATAGCTGCCGATTTGTCAATCGATCGCGTGGATCGTCTATTATGGTTTATAATGTTTAATCTCGACTCCGAGAATCTTGGTTTTCCCAAATTTATTTCTCAAACTGAGATGTGCACATAGAATTATAAAACGTGTCGATCGCGCACGATAGGAATTCTTGGAATAAGTTCTATCATCTATTCCTGCAACGAAGCTGAAACTATAAGAAAAGATTCTGATTTACATTGTCATTACGATTTGTAAGGAGTTTACTTTTTTGTGTGAAATATAAAATCGATGTGTCTTGATATATATGTTAAATATTAAATGATGAATTATATATTGCACTTTGATTTAAAGCAATATGTTCTTAACATCATAATAATTGTATGTATATATACATGTGTACATTAATATAATTGTAAATTACTAATATTGAATAACAATCAGATTTTCTTTTCGTTTATGCTTCCATGTTGGTATGTACATATATGTATCCATGTACATTTCCCTAGTTTGGTCCCTGTCAGTCACAGGTGCGTTTTTTTAATATGCTCGGCATGGCCAGGTGTGTTAAGGCATTCGACTCGTAATCTGAGGGTCGCGGCTTCGCATCCCCGTAGCACCAGCCGTGGGAGCGTTATAATATTACGGTCAATCACCACAATTTAACCAATATTCTGAAGAATATGTTATGTTTGTTGAATTGCAGTTTAGCAAATTATTAAGACAAAACCAAAATGTCTTTATTATTTTATTTATTGTTTTTATAGTTTTCATACACCGAAATTATACAAATGTATTTCTTTCTTTCGCAACAGAAAAAAAAAAATCTTCATGACGGAAACCCCACTTGAAATAAAAAATGTATCTCAGAACGGCTGGTATGGGTATTAATACTTTTATTGATAAGGAGAAAACAACGTTCCGAGGTCATCGTCAGGTTAACAAAGATAACTTTGGAAGGTAGAAACGTTGTTTTCTGCTTATCAATAAAAGGGCCCGGCATGGCCAGATGGGTTAAGGCGTTCTGAGGGTCGCGAATTCGAATCCCACTCGCACCAATACATGCTTGCTTTTTCAGCCGTGGGGGCATTATAATGTGACGGTCAATCCCACTATTCGTTGGAAAAGAGTAGCCCAAGAGTTGGCGGTGGGTGGTAATGACTAACTGTCTTCCCTCTAGTCTTACACTGCTAAATTAGGGACGGCTAGCGCAGATAACCCTCGAGTAGCTTTGCGCGAAATTCAAAAACAAAACAAAACGTTTTATTAATTTATTATAGTCAGGCTATTCAGTTAAAGTTTTTAATTTTTCTAACTTGCACGACATTATAGCAAAATTTCAAGGTTGGGAATTATTACAGCTTCTCAGTTATAAACCGGATTAGACTCTCTTAGCACTTCTTCCGATAGCTTCGTCATTTCTTCAATTGAAGAACAAATACTGTATTGTTTTTTTTTGTAAGTGCTTTTTGATTTCTTATGTGCAATACTATTCATTATCTTCGACTAAATCGATATAAAGAACGAACATAAATGTAATAGAATTCTAACTAAGCTACAGCTTGTATAACAACTACTTTTATTGTTTTAATTAATTTAAAACACCTGTTCGTGCAACAGCTTCTAACTCCCCCCAAAAAATCATCTTTCAACATGTATATTAAGCAGTGTTACAAAAACTATTTATCATACAGACATCATATGTCATGTAAACATTATATAACTTGTTTCTCACATTTTAAAAAATGCAATTATTACACCCGTGGTTAGTGAGGTACATTAAATTTTTGACAACGAGACATTCGAATCTGATGGTGTGAATATCACCAAATATATCGAATTTCTGTGATGATCAAATGAAAGGCAAAGTAGAAGTACTGTTACGTATTATAATTTATCTCGGACAAATCTCCGTTATATTATGTTACGCAAGTTATGTATGTTACGCGTCAGTTTGTTTTTTTTTAAATTTCGCACAAAGCTAATCGAGGGCTATCTGTGCTAGCCGTCCCTAATTTACCAGTGTAAGACTAGAGGGAAGGCAGCTACTCATCACTACCCACCGCCAACTCTTGGGCTACTCTTTTAGTGACGAATAGTGGGATTGACCTTAACATTATAACGCACCCACGGCTGAAAGGACGAGCATGTTTGGTGTGACGGAGATTCGAACCCGCGACCCTCGGATTACGAGTCGTGTGCCTTAACACGCTTGGCCATGCCGGGCCGTGTTACGTGTCACGATTTCAAATAGCCGGAAAATTTAATTTCAATTTAGAATTTAACTGAATTTCGATACGTATCAAATTTATGACATTTGTCAACAAGATTGACACACACAGTTTTCTTTCTTAACACAAAATATTTTAACATACAAACCTCAATACAATTTATAATAATGGATATTACAAATAATGATTTATATTCAACAGTTTTACAAACTTACAGAGGAGTAGTTGTGATCTCCCTCACCCAACCACTCTCTGGTATCATAGCCCGCTTTCTGTCACTGCGGGTCCAAAGAAACGCTACTGTATCACTTGGGGACTGAAAAGAAACTGAACTAGTTGGTCTTAAACAAAACAACTATAAAATGTACATTAGGCTTAATATGGCCAGGTGGTTAAAGCATTCAACTCCTAATCTGTGAATCGGTGGTTCGAATCCCGGTCACACCAATCATGCTTCCCTGTAGCTTTAGACTCCTAAACATCTCAGACGGGTGTATCAATTTGCCGTCACGTGGCTTTGCACGAAATTCAAAACAAACTTACAGACAATACTGAGTTTTATATCGGGCCTGGAAGTGATTACTTTACAAACGATCCAGGTCCGCGATGAACAAATTAATTCTGAGTTGATGTTGTTACACCTCACTTAAGCCGACTAGCTTGGTAGGTCTCACACTGTTCACAAGCTGACTCTTACCGACAAAAATATTTAATGTACTCGAAGAAATATTAAAGTTCGAAGTTAATTAACTGAGGTTGAATGGTTTGTAATGTTCGAAATAAACAAAATTTCTGTAGTTTTCCAATTAATAAGCATTAATCACAATTATAGCTTCCAAGGCTTACAGTATGCTGGCTGTAGCTGACAAACAAGAATAACTTTCTCTTGATACGTCGGCTTCATATACTAATCACGCGAGATTATCGTACTTTCAACAATGTTCGAAAACACGCTAACGTTTTCGTAAAACAAATATTGTTGGTTCTTGCTTTCAAGAATCTTCTACAGGTTTAGAGATCAGGCGAGACTTGCGCAATACACATCCAGAAATATACGTCTCATGCATCAAACTGAAACACACGTACTTTCCTTTTACTTACTCGAAACAAAATGTTTTAATAATATAATTTATCAATTTAAATATATTAATGAATAAAATTATTTAAAGTTATGTTAATAATCTTGTTACATCAGTGGATCGCTAAACACAAGTTGTAGTAATATATACATGTATTGAAAAGTAAATTCAAAAACGAATGAGCATAATGTACCTGAGCGCTGAAGCACATTGTGCTAATACAATAATAAATAAGCAAAGAACAGTTTATAAGCATAAGAAAAAGTTTTATTGATGGTGGAACATCTTTACGTTTCTACAGAACTTTGGTCTTTCTTCTTCACAATCGCATCGCATATCTTTGGTAGTTGGTTATTTTAGTTTAAAACGTCTTGAGCCCTAAAGGGGCTTAAATGATAACCAGGAAAGATCAGAAACTTTAGCCTTCCCCCCCCGTGTTTTTTGTGCAACATAAGACAGTTAAATAAAATGATGTAACAATTCATTACACCAAAACCTAATTTGACCACAAATATTTACTGATTGCACTGCCGAAATATTAAATATGAAAAACAAGAAAAGTGTAAGGGACAGGTAAACAGAGATTCAACTGAAATGAAACTGCTGTTAAAAATACTTCAAAAGCAAGGAATTATCTTTTAAATATACTTTTATTATACCTAATTTTAATGAATTACAATGTAATATAATAAATAATTCCTATTTTCATATTAGACCGTAAACAGTGTAACGAAATAACATTGCACTTGGTTCAAATGTTGGGATACACTGGATCTCTTTTTAATTGTCCCATTTTCTTACTTTGGGGTCCCAGCATGGCCAGATGGGTTAAGGCGTTAGAATCGTAATTTGAAATTTGAGGGTCGCTGGTTCGAATCCCCGTCGCACCAAATATACTCACGGTTTCAGCCGTGGGGACGTTATAATGTGACGGTCAATCCTACTATTCGTTGGTAAAAGAGTAGCCCAAGAGTTGGCGGTGGGTGGTGATGACTAGCTGCCTTCCCTCTAGTCTTACACTGTTAAATTAGGGACGGCTAGCGCAGATAGCCCTCGAGTAGCTTTGCGTGACATGACAAAAACATACAAACAAACTTTCTGTGGTATACATGATGTAGCGTGTATGCCACTACCTCCTGCGCCATCTATTTAATAGCATCACAAACAAACATTCATTAAAAATATGACTTTAAGTATTCAAGATTCAAACGATTAGAAAAATAATTTTGGTAAGTGCAACAACCATTTCTTTATAAAAGAACACAATTTTAAATAAAAATACTCTCCACAAGAAAAAGAAGACTTCACCAGGACTGTAGGTGAGGGTTTGATTATATTTTCATTGTTGTAATTTTTAAATGTAGTACCGAGAAGCTAGAGTTATTAAAAAACCGTCAGTTTTTCAATAACAGTACAACTTTTAATCTATAAAAAAACAAAAATATTTACAGTTCATATCAGTAAATCTTATGAAAATGTATGATGTAATAGCTTGCGTTCTACTGTGTGAGTCCGCATACATATCGCTGTACTACTGGGGGGCTCACTCACTCTTTAATACATCAGAAACCTTTTGACGAGAGGCCTCTTCAACGCCTGAGACGACATATGTAATGCGACTAAGATATAACATTTTATCATTTGCTTTCAATTATGCGTTCTTATAATTACCATAACATGAAAAGTACTGAAATTTTAATATATTAACTGGAAATAACCAGTCTCAGGAAATAAGAAATTATATGAACTGATTTCGCAGTTTTGTTAAAGTGAAATAAGTTTTCCATAACTTAAAATTTATTATTTTAACTTGCTATTTTCATTTTTCATATAAAAGTTTGTTCTACTGTTACAATGTCCACTACTATAGAAACACCGATGTCTAGAGATAAACGTTGTCAAACGTTGTGTGTGTGTATATTATATATTTGTATATTAGTCCCAAGAAAACATTATTTTGGTTTCACAAAAACTAACGTTTTGCACAACCATTATAAGTATCTGCTATTTTTAAAACAAAAGTTATAAGCTATTAAACGTTCTGTATAAAGTCTCATATTTTTATAAATATTTTAATTCCATTACACGTCTACTGTGTCATGTTTTCAGTTTTGAGGTACCGTGGTATCTGTTCCAATAAGTATGATTCAGTATGTGAAAACGTTAAAATACCCTGTAGTAACATAAAATTAATTACTAAACCAATCTCGGTTCTCGACTGCCTGTGATTTTTGTGATTGGTCGGTAGCAATAAGGTTATACAAACATTGTATTTTATTGGCTGATTCACTGTGATGGCCCGGCATGGCCAAGCGTGTTAAGGCGTGCGACTCGTAATCTGAGGGTCGCGGGTTCACATCCCGGTCGCGCCAAACATGCTCGCCCTCCCAGCCGTGGGGGCGTTATAATGTGACGATCAATCCCACTATTCGTTGGTAAAAGAGTAGCCCAAGAGTTGGCGGTGGATGGTGATGACTAGCTGCCTTCCCTCTAGTCATACACTGCTAAATTAGGGACGGCTAGCATAGATAGCCCTCGAGTAGCTTTGTGCAAAATTCCAAAACAAACAAACAATTCACTGTGATAATTACCTGCTCCTAATATTATTGTATATGCATTTTTGTTATTCAACAAAATGAGAACCACACAATACATAAATGAAGTTTACACTTATGTAATTTTTTAATTTAATTGTCTGCCTAACAGTCATGTCTTTAAAATAATCAAACCATTGAATATTATGGTAAAAATCAAGCACTTTTCTGTGGCATATAAAATGGAAGCTAAATCAAACCTCGTTTAAAAATATCAGAACAGGGTAAACAGATATTACAAATATATTTCTTTACCAATCATGTTGCCAATAAAACAAAAATCTGATAAACCTCAAAATAGCAGTAAAAATTAGAGGAACCATTCCATTAGTTGATAACAGATGTAAGAATGGAACAATCTATTAACCAGGGTATCCAACAAATTTCACAAATGATTTAAAATTACTTCTAAAAAACAACAATAAAAATGTCCATAAGTTTCTTAGTCCACAGTCAGTATCACATATCAAGACATAAATGTTTCAGCTCAATGTTTATAAAAAAGGTTCTATTATTGAGTATCGTGTATTATAAACTTATACACCTTGTTTCCTTTTCTGTAGGCCCAGCATGGCCAGGTGGGTTAAGGCGTTTGACTCGTAATGTGAGGGTCGCGGATTCGAATCCCGGTCGTACCAAACATTCTCGCCCTTTTATCCGTGGGGGCGTTATAAAGGCACGGTCAATCCCACTACTCGTTGGTAAAAAGAGTAGCCCAAGAGTTGGTGGTGAGTGATGATGACTAGCTGCCTTCCTTCTAGTCTTACACTGCTAAATTAAGGACGGCTAGTGCAGATAGACCTTGAGTGGCTTTGCGCAAAATTCAAGAAACTAATATGAACTGTTTGTTTTTTTCTGTAATGTGAGCAGATTTGATGCTACCTATTTGATTTCAAAAGGTATGAAACCAAACCTGATACAGATCCCTTACAAGGTTTAACAGAGGCTGAGGAAATAGTAGAAGAACAATGTGAGGATAAAAGATGTATGTAGAACTGTAGAAAGATGTTTAGGATGATGAAATGTGGGTTGTGTTGATGTGTGTTTTACTTGTAATAACTTATTTATTATAATTGAATTTTTATTATTAATAACTTTATATTAACAATATTGTAGTCCTCCAATGGTAAGTTTCTTGAAATCTATAACGTAATGTTCTCTACAGTAGTTATTTTATAAATTGTAAAGGGATGTTTTAATTAGCACTTGAAAGAAACATACATTGCAAATAAAATAAAACACCTTCAAACAAATATTTATCTTATTATGATAAATAATTCCAAATAATTGGAAAAACATCACACTAGTAAACAAATCATCATTCATTAATGTTCAGATTTTTTAAATGTAAAGAACAAAAACATTTAAGTTATGTAGCTAACAATGGTTTTCAAGTAATATTAACACCTTTTGTGTTTAATGAAAGGAGAGTTGAAAAAGAATATATATATATATCATTGTAAAAGAAATAATGGTGTGTGTAACTACTTCTTATTGACAAGTTAGTATTCTTATGTTAGCTTCTCTTGAACTATGTTGAGGCTAACATGTTTCTGACAATTCAACAGGAACTGATATAGGAATACATTACGTTTAATCCTGTTAACAGGTGGTTAACGTCTATTGATGTGTTAAACAGTTTTTACCAAGTTTAAATATTTTTTCATGTTGCACAATCTTAAGAAGATAAACAGCCACTACCAAGTTAAGCATCAGTTTTTTTTAATAAATATGAGTCATACTAAACAGCTAGTACAAAATGTAAACATCAGTTCTTGTTTAACAAACTTTACACATACAATTAATTGGTACTACTTCTGAGCAACAGTTCCTGTTGAACAAAAATGACACATGCTAATCAGCTGTTATCAAACTTGAATAGCAGTTATTATTGAACAAAATTTATGCATATTAAACAGCTGTTTCTATAAAACAATTTTGGGACTTGTTAATGAACAGTGTGTAATCACCTGTTAAATTTGTATTGGCTTAGCTGAGTTTAAATTAATTATTACAGATACCATTCTCAGATCCTTTTACACAGTCAAGATGCGTGTACTCAGAGAATATAATATGGCTATAATTGCTTGGTATGAAAAATTTATGTTTTATTAAAGTTTTAACATTGTGAATATGGATTAATAAAATAAGTATAAGATTGAGTCGTCATGAGTACCTTACCATAATTGTCTCACATCTAATGTAAGATATACATACTTTGTCAAGTGACAAATTTAAAACCATGTAACTTGTATAATAAAGTTACAAGAAAGAGGCTACATCAACACTGTGAGATAATAAATTATGTTTTTATATTTGGTTACGGTTTTGTTAGCATTCATTTATTATTCCTTCTATTGTCTAGTTTATCTCTGAATTTTTAATTGCATTAAAATAATAGCTTACCTTATAAATGATCATGTTTAATTTGAGTACACATGCATGTAATATGAAACTGGCATCAGTTTTCTCTGGTGGTGATGTACAGATATCATAAACGTTGTACATTATGAAAATTACAGTTTCATGGTTTGTAATCTTGTGATCTAACAAGTGAATGAAAATCTTACATTGAGCTTTCACAAGTTAGTTCACAAGATATTGATGAAGAATATTATTACTGATTATTACTAATTGTTGTTAGTGATTTTGTGATTAAGCCTGTTGCTTTTTACTCCTGATTCATTTATTCATTGAAATATTTATTATTCTGAATTTATATATTGTATTGTTCATTAACATTAATTTCAAGTCCTAGCCTCACACATATTCATTTACTGTGTGGTAAGTTATCAACTTTGTATTTCAGTAATTTAAAAAATCACCCTTTGGATTTCTGTGATTGTCAAAGTATTATTTTTTTTGTTCTATTCTGGTTGTAGTGGCAAATTACTCTATACCATTGCAACATCTTTTTCTACTGATGTCTTTTTCCAAAACAACATTACTTCCTCTCACCCAAAGCTATTTCAGTCCTGGTTTGCCCTTTAAGCATTGCTATAAAAAATGTTTGCAATCAGTGCACCAGTCTTTTCTACTCCTTTATTTTCTTACCATTTCAGAACATGTGCTGATCATGTGACCACCCTCCATCAATCATATTGTGTCATTTATTACTAGCATTGCTAACTACTTCTGCCACTCTAGCACTATGCTAACTTTCTCAGTTGGCATTCTATTGTATAGACATGTGTTTTTAAATCATTCTTCATGTAACAAACTTTGGACCATGACTGATCACAAATTAATATCACTTTTAACTTGTGTTTGATTTCTGTTGTTTCTACTTGTTTGTTTTAGATAAACTTCTATTTTTTAATTTGTTAATATGAATTTGAGATTTAACCCTTTTGCCCTGGGTATCCTTTACTGTGCATGAAACAAAGTTTTAGTGTCTTATGTTCAAAATTTATTAATGAACGTTTTTGACATCATTAAATGAATTAACAGAGTGTAAAGTTTCAACTAATAATCTATATTTTAATACTTTAAGTTTTATGATCTTAATTCTGCAGGACAATATTTAAAAAATACTGTGTTTCTCCGAGTGTGACACTTTTTTCTAGACATCTTTTCTCATCTGTTTTATCCATCACACATTCATAAAGTACAAAATTAAAGTTACTCACTATAAAATCTTGATTGTTCAGACAAAACATAATTTTTCATAATTTTCAATTTTGTATGGTTACAAAGCTGTCATAGAATATCAGACCCCTCTTACTGCACCCACCTGTCACATCCTCTTTTTGTTAATAGTTGTTTTTTACATTTTACCTGTAACTAATAGAATATCAAGGTTTGATCTATTCTATGACATTTTGTATTAAGTTACAGACAAGTGTCAGTTTATTTTACAATACAACATTTGTTACCATGGGAATCACAACAGGTAACTTGGGTGAATTTGTAACAGCTTTTGTTGCATAGTTAGAAAGCCAGAAATATTGTAATTGTTTGAGAAACTTATCTTCCTTTTGCATGTTATTAGTCTATGTTCTTTGTATTCGTTAATTAACAAAATATTTCGTACATTGCAATCATTACTATAAAAATATGCTTAAGTGTTCTCAACATTTGACACCAAGAAAAAAAATTAATTGGGTAAGTACTTTATTTCTTGTTTTTCCTGTTTATTCTTTATTCAATACTCTAAAGGTAATTAAATGTAAAAATAGGGATTTTGTAAGGTTAGTTAAGATTAGATTAGGTGAAATGAATAATAATAATGTAATAAAAATGTTTTACAAGACTATAATGCAAGCAACTAGGTAGTAGTTCATGGGTAGTGTAATTCAATAACATAATGAGAGCTATGTGCATATTGAGTGATGCAACTTATAATGGCACGAATAGTAGTTACAGTTCAAAGGGTAGTCAAACAGGGAGAAAAGTAAAGTTTAATTGTAAATGGATGTATACTGTTAGGAGTATAGTTTCATATTACAATTTGAAATCATTCTAGAAAGAAAAGTAGAGTAATTTTGATGTATTTTATATTTTTTGGACAAAGTCTCCCACTCTCACCTCTAGAAGCAGAGACAGAACCTTCTGCAACTGTAATTAATGAGAAGAGAGGCATCTATTTTACTCCAACATCATGAAAAGATCCCATGTGAGATGGACCTGTTCCAACCAATTAGTTTATTATTTTATCTATCAATGCCCATCTGGGAAAAGCTGATGATTTTGATATTATGGGTATCACTGAGACTGGGTTAAGTTTGAACAATTTTAGCACTTTTTATTTGAAAAGCTCGTCATATAATAATAAATAAGTTTAAGTCACAAACTAGAAACATTCCAGGTTTTCAACAGCAACTCCGGACGATCCTTACTTGCATATCCACTGTTTCTGTTTCTGCTGTTTGCTTCAATCCTTTTTTTTTCACTGTCCTCCTTAGGCCACTGGGCATCAAAACCGGCACCAAATCCCACGTGCAGCAGTCTGTCAAAGTTGTTTAACTCATGACGTCATGGTTTTCTTGTCGAGAGTAAACGACCTTACAGAGAAACAAACCAAGCATGAGTTGTTGCTAAGGGTAGAGTTAACAACAACGATTTGTTCTCAAGTTCCACATAACTGTTTCAGTAAGTCGGTCAATTGGAACATAGAAAAAGCTGACGAAAATAAATAACAGGTTAAATAATCACCAAGTTTCTCACGATACAAGTTAGTGATTTGATTACGATTGGTTTTGCATCAAGGGCTGTCATGGACTGATGATTGTGGCTCTCAACTCACAATGTGCAAGTTGAAGGTTCGAATCCCGTCAATCAATGTAGGATATCAAGATTTAGCACATATGATAGAAGAGAGGACCACAGAAATTGAGATGGAAAAACTATAAAGACAACATCCAATCTTTGTGAATGTTAGCATGCTCAGAGACTATAATAGCTTCATTCTGAAACTTATACACTCATACCCTGTAAAGACGTCATCAACATCAATAAATACGTGGAGATTAGTTCACCCAATCATAATCTTTCTGCAGCACATTATTTGTTCTACTTTTTAAACTCTCTAAAGTTTATTGTATCTTAATTAACTAACGTGTGGGAATGTCAAGTTTCCAAAAACATGATGCGTCTGTGAAAGTTTCTGTCATTATCCGAAGCGTAATTCACCCATCTGCTGTTTGTTTTGTTACGAGAAAGTTTCTTTAATTACGTTATGCTTTGGAATGAACTACAACCATAATGCTCGTTTACAAAGAAAATAACAATAACTTAATCAAGAGTCTAATTACTTTGTTGTTGTTTTTTCAAAACAAATTTTACCAAACAACCAGATTGTAAACAGCCAAATTGTAAAAAAACAGATTGTAAACAGCCAGATTGTAAACAACCTGATTGTAAACAGCCAAATTGTAAACAACCAGATTTTAAACAGCCAATTGCGTCAACATTATTCTTTATTGATTCCTCCAGATATATTTTCTAGAAACTTACAAAAGTAAAGTAGACATTTGGCAGATAAATTTATTTCTATAATTTCAACACGGCTCATTCTAACAGCATCAGATACAGTTTGGTAGAGTTTTACTTTGGGGTAGACAGTAAGTGTTAGTTGATATCATTGTTTAGAGAGAAACGTTTAACCTGATTGGAGGGCCCCGGCATGGCTAGGCGGGTTATGGCGTTCGACTCGTAATCTGAGGGTCGCGGGTTCGCATCCCCGTCGTACCAAATATGCTAGCCTTTTCAGCCGTGGGAGCGTTATAAAGTGACCGTCAATCCCACTATTCGTTGGTAAAAGAGTAGCCCAAGAGTTGGCGGTGGGTGTTGATGACTAGCTGCCTTCCCTCTAGTCTTACGCTGCTAAATTAAGAATAACTAGCGCAGATAGCCCTCGTGTAGCTTTGCGTGAAAACTCAAAACAAGCAAACCTAATTGGAGAATATAGCAAAACTTTTCATTTAGTTTCATGAAGGATTACAAAAGAACTTCTGAGCTAACTCCAAGAACACAATAAAATTACTGAGCTATCTATTTCAATCATTGGTTATTAATATCACGTTTTATGGGAACTGATATTTTTTAAAAAAAAGTATTCTTACCCAAAAATTGAAAATGAAACTTTTAATACCATACACACCGGTTGTGCATTTTCACTTCCGTATGGAACATGTTATGGAGTCTAAAATTTGTAAAATGTATTAAAATGATGGCGAGGTAGTTAGGGCACGTGGCTCCTTATGTGAAGGTCACGGGCTCGAAATCTCGTCCCAGCCAAACATGCTTGCCCTTTTCAGCCATTATAATGGGGACACTATAATGTTATACTCAATTTCATTACTCGTTGGTAAAAAAGTAAGTAAAAGCTGGCGATGGGTAGTGATAACTTGCTACCTTCCCTAGCTGTGTTTCATTGCTAAATTCGGGACAGCTAGCGTAGACAATACTGGCGTAGTTTTGCGCGAAATTCCGAACAAACAAACGTATATTTTAGAATATGACCAGTGTGACTGCTGCCCTCTATCGGAAACTTTTGAAGTTCTCTTATTAAGGAAAATTCATTTAGTCTTAGCTTTTGATACCGTATTCTATCTTATTTTATTCCTTGCAATCAAATTGGGAAGAGATTCAGTATAATATAATTCTGGAATTGTTTTTCGTTTTTGCGATATTTACGATTTACTAATTTTTGTTTCCATTCGAAAGTGAATAAATGTCTAATTTACAGTGTAGAGAAAGAAACTTGGTTTCCAAAAATAAAATTTCGATTTTTTAAATCTAGAAACTGAAGATAATTTTAAAGAGGTATAAAATAAAAACATGTTGATGTGACGTGTAAGTTTTCGTGATTTAACTACAATTTTTAAAATGTTATAAAATACTTTATAATTACTCTTTTTTTCATTTATTCCGGCAGATGGCGGGAAACTAGTGATTTAACTACAATTTTTAAAAGGTTATAAAATATTTTATCATTATTTTTCTTTCTGATTTATTCCAGTAGAGGGCGAGAAAAATAGTACCTTGTATGATTACCTAAAATTTAATTATTATTATACACCTAATTTTTTATTAGTGTACCTAAATAATAAAACTTACTAAATACTAAATCATTTCGTCAGGATGCCGTTGTCAGGATACTCCTACTAAGGACTAGTTTTTGTCATGACCGAGGTTCGATCCTGTGTTTTCTTATACAGAAGGGTTGAAGATGTATCAGTACGTATGCATATAATAAAATTAAATTGTTATATACACGTAAATTAGAAATTATAGCAACAAACAGTAATTCATGTTGAAAAAATTAAAGAGTCTACGTGATCTGATGTTTTTATCAAAAATATTACACAAAATACATTAGAGTTTTTATCTAGAAATATCAATAAATAATGTACATTTGAAAGTTTATAATAATTAATTTCATCATCCCCCACGAGTGGCACAGCGGAATGTCTGCTGACTCACATCGCAAGTCTGAGGATTGCGTGTTCAAATCCTCGTCACATTAAACATGCTCGCCTTTTCAGCGGTAGGGGCGTTATAATGTAACGGTCAATCCCACTATTTGTTTGTAAACAGTAGCCCAAGCGTTGGCGGTGATGACTAACTGCCTTCCCTCTGGTCATACACTGCTAAATTAAGGACGGCTAGCGCAGGTAGCCCTCGTGTAGCTTTGCGCGAAATTTAAAACAAATAAAAACATATAAAAAATAGGGTTTCGATACCCGTGGTGGGCGGAGCACAGAGAGCCCATTTGGTACCTCTTTGCTTAAATCTATTCAACAAACAATAAGTTTGAAAAAAAGAAGCTTTAGGTCTTTCGTCGTGGTTATCTTGGTAAAAATATTATTAATTGCGTTTACCCTGCATTTTAAAAATCGTTACAATAAAAAAATGTCGTGGTTCAAACGGTCTAATTTTGTGCTTTAAAAATAAACAATTATAACAATAAAGAAAGAGAAGAAAAAGTTTTATTATCAGCATACCGCGCCATCTTGTGCTAGATTATGTTAAACTTTAGATAAAATTCAAAATTGTTTATGATTAGGTTTCATAACTGATAAAAGTAGTTTAATTTTCTATGTTTTCTATTGTAATTTAGAATGTGGGAGAGAATAAAAATTGAAAAAAAACTTAACTCATTTATCATTTCTATAAATGACATCATCCATAAAATATTCTAAAATGGAATAATCATTGTGTCTTCACCGGTTTAGAAGGTGGACGGAGGATCATGTTTTTCTACTGTTCTCTATTCCCGCATAAAATTATTTTCCTAGTTCAAGCTTCTAATCGCCAGTCCATTTATTGATGTCATCAAGCCAAACAAGGTTCTATCTATATCTGTCTTTTTTCTTTCCATTTAATTGTGTCCTGAGTAAACCTTCCATTTCTTAAATAATAGGCCCATAAGTAATTTTGTATTTCTGTGTAGTAAAATGAAACAGCAAAGGTTAATTTTGAATTTCAATAGCATCTGGTAACTCGTGAAAATTGTTAACGAATATAAAACTAAAGTACAAGTAATGGTAAAATGGTGCAGGATGAATCTATCAAGTTTGGACAACGTGTTGGCCTTTACAACTTGTGGAAAACAAACAAACAAACATTATATATATTACATGTTTAAGTAATTCTCACGAAGAAATAGAGGAACTATGAAAATGAGATATTTGAAACGATTAGTAAAATATATGAACAACACGATGTTTTTAATACTGTCAAAGCAATGAAGTAAGCATGTCACCGTAACCTTCGCAAAAGGGAGTCCGAGGGGCTTGACAGACATAAGGACTGTCAACAAGGACAATAAACATGTGAAGTCCATCTTTTATATCTCTCCAGCGGTACAACGGCATGTCTTCACACTTATAAATCTAGATGCACGTGGTGGGCGGAGCACAGATGGTTCATTGTGTAGTTTCGTGCTTATTTATCAATAAACCATATTTTGTTGTACACTGACTGTGTCGGAGTTCACGTATCTGTTTTTTTTTTCATGCTTGTTTAAAGGAACGTTCTTCATAAGCAATTAATGTTCATAGAATATAATTTTTATATGTTATTATACTTAATTCTAAGACTATAGGAAAAACTGGTTTAGCAGCAACTTTGAATGTACAGATAAATATATTTTATGAAGGTTCAAATTATATTTGTATATATAAATAGTAGTAACGTTGTAAATTACATCAAACGTATTTAGGTGGTTAAATTAGCGCTAAATAACAACGAAAGTTGGTTAAAAATTCAAAATCGCGATGCGTGTATAAAAAATAAAAATACAGATCATGAACTCGGGATGAAAAATTGACAGCCTTACTGTGAAGGTTTGTTTGTTTTGAAATTTCGCGCAAAACTACATGAGGGTTACCTGCGTTAGCTGTTACTAATTTAGTAGTGTAAGCTCTTGGGTTTACTCTTTACCAACGAATAGTGGGATTCATCGTCATATAATACGCTACCACGGCTGAAAGGGTGAGAATGTTTGGAGCGACGGGGATTCGAACCCGCGACCCTCATATTATGAGTCGAACGCCTTAACCCACCTGGCTATGCCGGGCATTTACTGTAAAGGACGCTAGACTCGCAATCGTGGGTTCGAATCTCCGCCCCACCTAACTTGTTCACCTTTTTAACCTTGTGAGCGTTATATGTGGTAGCCACTCCCACTATTCAATGATAAAAGAGTAGCCCAAGAGTTGGCGGTAGGTGGTGATGACTAGCTGCCTTCCCTCTA
This sequence comes from Tachypleus tridentatus, assembly GCF_004210375.1. Classification (NCBI taxonomy): domain Eukaryota; kingdom Metazoa; phylum Arthropoda; class Merostomata; order Xiphosura; family Limulidae; genus Tachypleus; species Tachypleus tridentatus. Next base: position 68,887,682 of record NC_134832.1, read on the forward strand.
GTCTTACACTGCAAAATTAGTGAGGGCTAGGGTAGATGGCCCCCGTGCAGCTTTGCGCGATATTCAAAACAAACCAAATCATAACGGAAATTACCCATAGTGACAACACAAAATACATTACTCACGATGGTATAAAATACCTAGATCTGCGTCACCAAAGTTTATGCATAAATATTCAAACATGTAAATAATAGTAGATAGACTCCTACGAAGAACAATAAAACATTTTGATAAAAATTGGAGAAAAAATGAACTATTATGTGAGATCGATAGATTGAATATTCGCGCAAAGCTACTCGAGGGTTATCTGCGCTAGCCGTCCCTAATTTAGTAGTGTAAGACTAGAGGGAAGGCAGCCCGTTATCACCACCCACCGCCAACTCTTGGGCTACTCTTTTACCAACGAATAGTGGGATTGACTGATACATTATAACGCCCCTACGGCTGAAAGAGCGAGGATGTTGGTACGACCGGGATTCGAACCCGCAACCTTCGGATTACGGGTCGAACGCCTCAACACGCTTGGCCATGTCGAGCCGGTATACATTAGATTAATAACTAATAATTAAAGAAATAAAATAAAAACAGGCCACCTATGAACTAAACATCACATTAGTGAGGAACTTGAAAATAAACATTGAAAGGTAATTTACGTAAATATTTTTAGCTGATCCCCTATCATGGAAGTGCGAATAATGGAACTGTAAAGAGAAATGATATCAGTGATGTCGAGAAACCCACTTGTTGAGAAATTTATATGCAAAAAAGAGCTCTTCTATGTAAAATATTTTCTCAACCCAAACGAGCCGTTTTTGCATATAAAAAAAGAGAAATGATATGTTCTTACCACATACATTGGTGAATGATGCATGAACATTGCACTGATAGGGGCCTGAGCAAGTGCGGGTTACTCTGGCTCTCATGTAATATTTATTGACACATTAAACAGTTCAGATAAACAAAGAAAAGGAAGAGGCCAAGTGCACTTGACCCTTCTGGGTATATATTAATACCCAAACGACGAGAGAGAGTGAATCGTCCGCAGTAATAGATACGTGGTGTCCCAAAAAATGTATACGTACTTTGAATGATTATAAATACAATGTTTATTAAGATATATCTAGGTTTTATAATCCAAGTTTAAGAAGACAACTGTAGAATTTTTTGAGTTATCGCAGGTGTTCGAACTGATGACCGTTCTGATCCGGGCACTGCTGATAACGCGGTGAGATTTAACGAATCATTTTATTTGGTACTTGGGCGCATTCTCTTTCAACTGCTTCTCTCAGTTCATTGATGTTTGCAGGTTTTGTGCTACAAACCTTATCTTTGACGTATCCCCATAAAACAAAAGTCCAGAGATGTTAGGTCTGGTGAACGTGGGGGTAATTCACTGCTACCTCTTGGCCCAATCCATCTGTTCGGCAAAGTTTTGTCAAGATAGGCCCTCACATTACGATGGTAGTGGGGAGGTGCTCCATCTTGCTGGAAATAAAACTCCTCATCTCCAAATTGCTCTCGAATGCGTGACACGCTAGATTCTTGCAACAAGTTCAAATAAACGAGACCAGTGTTTGTGTTTTCGAAAAAAAAAATGGTCTAGTTATGCCCAACGCTGATAATCCACACCACACTGTTAACCACTGGTAAGTTTACGTGGTGTTAAACCGTAACAGGCGGGTTCTGATGAGCCCAGTAGGTGCAATTGTGGCGATTAACTGAGCCACTTAACTTGAATGCGGCCTCATCGCTACAGACAATCTTTTTTGGAAGCTGTGCATCCTCTACAGCTTTTGTCAGGTACCACTCACCAAATCCAGTCAGAATCATCTTCATTGAGAGTGTGTACTAATGCTGGAATAAAACTTTTCCAATGAGCGTGCTTCAATATGCGATGGACGCTCGATTTTGGGATTCCTGTTTGCCGAATAGATTTTCTTGGAGATCGGTGGAGACTTTCCCACAGCTCTGCTTCTCGTGTGGAACTGGTGGACGACTGCAGGCTTCCAGAACGCCCTTTATGAACGTCTTGAACAGTTCCATTTGTTTGAAACGTATCTCTAATACGAGTAATGGTGAGTGGATATGTTTGAAACTCCTTTCTAAAACCGTCTTTACACTTCAGCTACGTTCTTACACTTCCAATAACACTTTAAGATAACTTTCCTTTTATCAAAGCTTAGTTTTACTTCTTCCATTACTTCAAATCCGTTGTATCTGTAAAATAAGAAAGTTTGAGTTATAATCATTTAAAGTGTGTATACATGTTTTTGGGACACCCTGTATATATCCAAAACACATGTAATACAAACACACAGTAAATAATAATCTAAGCATAATAAAATTATTTATCAAAAAGCAAACACAACAATTTAAATAAATTATTAAATAAGCCCATAAGAAATAACAATAGGGAGCAGCTGGCATGGCTATTAACACTTTTATTGTTTGTTTTTAAATTTCGCGAAAAACCTACGCGAAAGATATGTGCGCTCGCCGTTCCTGATTTAGCAGCGTAAGACAGGAGGAAAGGCAGCTAGTCGTCACTACCCACCGCCAACTCTTGGGCTACTCTTTTCCAACGAATAGTGGGATTGACCGTCACCATATAACGCCCCCACGGGTGAAAAAGTGAGGATGTTGGTGCAACTAGGATTCGAATCCGCGATCATCAGACTACGAGTCAAACGTCTTAACCACCTGGCTATACCGTAACACAAGAATGAAAACGTGAAAAACAGGATTATTTCTGAATTTAAAATTTTCTCAAAATACTTTCATTAAAATGTTTGTAGGTATGAAATGCTCCTTGTTTTGGGGACCTTACGTATAACTAGTTTGTATAAATTTATCTTTAATTTTAAACGATTTGCTTCACCAATATATAATTCACCACAATTTAACCAATATTCTGAAGAATATGTTATGTTTGTTGAATTGCAGTTTAGCAAATTATTAAGACAAAACCAAAATGTCTTTATTATTTTATTTATTGTTTTTATAGTTTTCATACACCGAAATTATACAAATGTATTTCTTTCTTTCGCAACAGAAAAAAAAATCTTCATGACGGAAACCCCACTTGAAATAAAAATGTATCTCAGAACGGCTGGTATGGGTATTAATACTTTTATTGATAAGGAGAAAACAACGTTCCGAGGTCATCGTCAGGTTAACAAAGATAACTTTGGAAGGAAGAAACGTTGTTTTCTGCTTATCAATAAAAGGGCTTGGCATGGCCAGATGGGTTAAGGCGTTCTGAGGGTCGCGAGTTCGAATCCCACTCGCACCAATACATGCTTGCTTTTTCAGCCGTGGGGGCATTATAATGTGACGGTCAATCCCACTATTCGTTGGAAAAGAGTAGCCCAAGAGTTGGCGGTGGGTGATGATGAGTAGCCGCCTTCCCTCTATTTTTACACTGCTAAATTAGGGACGGCTAGCACAGATAGCCCTCGAGTAGCTTTTTGCGAAATTCAAAAACAAACAAACAAACCCTCTAGTCTCAGATGATTTCTATTGTAAATTCTCTGTATTTTCAAATATTTTTCATTATGCATTTAGTATCATTTTACAATTATATTAAGAACTTTAATGTCTCATAATCTAGTTATAACAAATCCCATACTTAAATTTATCTTTTAAAAAATCATTGTGTACGAGACATATCTATACCACTATTAAATAGTATTTCATAAGTGTAAGTAGTTTTACTATACAAATTATCAAGAAAACCTTTAGATATGGGATTGAAAATGAACTTTCAGCTTCATTTATAATAAGATATTATGAAACTGTATTTATTTCTATCTTTTAACACCTTTAATTATTTGCATATCGACCCATCTCTTTGTACAGTTCATCTGTGTCTTTCTCACATTGCAGGCTAGTCCTCGAAAGAACAAAGCCAACAATAGACAAGAGGTAATACTTTTTTCACATTCCTCGCATCTCTGTTTATTGTTCAAATAACAATACCAGTGGTATTTTACTTACTGACTGATAAAAGAAATATGCAAACAATTCACAACACAAGTATAATAATGTGTTTTATATTTTAAAACTACTAATTAGAACACTATGTTTCTCTTCCCATTTATTCAAATGACATACGAACAATGTGAAATATTATATCGTGGTCAATGTTGCTTCCTTACACCATATTGTTAAACATGAAAGAAAACTGTACTTTTTAAAACAAGTGTTGGTCACAATGAAGAACATTGTAAAATGTCTTCAATATTACATCTTTAACCAATTATAAATATTATACTTCAACCAGTAAGAATTTACACATTTAGTTTATGTAATGTAGATTGTGCTTAATAGTATTTTTCATATATTATAGTAAATAATTCAGAAAGACAAATAAACATAAAATGATATTTAAAATATATTACTTTTATACTTTTATCATATTATTAAAGTTATTTGTAGAAATAAAATAAATAACAAATGTCCACACAATAATTTAACAGCTCATGTTCTAATAATTAATAATCTTATTTACTGAATGTAATTCACATTTCACTAGATGTCAGGGCAGTTTAGGTGTATGATGTCACCCTTATAGTGTTTTCAATAGATAAATAATTTATGTACAACTTGACTTTAATAAAAAAAGTAAATAATAAAACAAATAAAATTATTTTTATCAAACAATGTGAAACTTTAGACAATTAAATGTGTTTGCAAAACAGAAATTGGCCTATAAACTTAGTTAACACCATTGTGTTATTTAGTAGCAAATCATATATTAAGACGTTCTTTTGGCTAAAGTTTGCATTGAGGTCAAACCCAACAGCTATGTGGGTATGCGTGGTACTATACTTAGTAGTTCGTGTGGCTTAGGGTCCGTATAGTGTACTCCCTATTAATTGTATGACCCAGGCATGTGGTCATCAATTGTGTACCCACACAGTGAGTCGGGGAAGAAGGTGGATGGAAATGATCCTTCACTGACCTCTAAATATTCTAAAAGTAGAAAGTAAAACCTGTCTTTTATTTGTTAGACTCAGTTATTAAAGTACGATAAAATTTACTGATGTTGAAATTGGTATTGTAGGATTTTCGTTATCCGCCACTGCAGGGGAACAGTTCAATTTGTTCTTTCTTATTAACTGGGAAGCTCCGGAAAGGGGCTATCTGTGTTTAGCACACATTTAGTATCTAAACTTGTTTTCAGTCCACAGACATACCACCGTGCTACTGGGAAGACTGGTTTCCTCAAGGAACAAGTCTAGTAAGTGGATTTTTCTTCAAAATCATTGTTACGCTAAGAAATATCTTCCGTAAGATGTCAAACTATGCCACAAAAAGCAACAAAAACGCTTGTGAAGTTTTGTTCCAAACAAATGTGATGTCAAAGAGTCATTTTACATGTACTGCATGATAACAGTAGAGTCACAAATTAATTATAAAACACGAAGTACAAGTTCATGACAGGAATAAGAAACTTTCACCATTATACTTAACTAAATGTTTTCAAACGGAACTTACTGGCTCATATCAATTTACTTCAGTTGAAAAGAAAATCTCTATAAGGTCCGGCATAACCAGGTGGGTTAAGGCGTTCGACTTGTAAACCACGGGTTCGAATCCCCGTCGCACCAAATATACTAACCCTTACAGCCGTGTGGGCTAGCTGCCTTCCCTCTATTCTTACACTGCACAATTACGGACGGCTAGCGCAGATAGCCCTCGAATAGCTTTGCGCAAAATTTAGAAACAAACAAAACTTCTACGTCCTTCAATTCACGTTTTGTTGAAACAAATAAGTAGAAGGAAATGAGAACAAAAAGGTTAAAAAACATAAAATCCCATGTATGGTATTATACCCAGACTTACTCCTATGCCACTGGGAGAGTTACTTAACATTAAGAAAATCATTTGTTTTAAAAATTTATGCCAGGCCAGACCATGAGATTAATAAACCTCACTCGTGTATCACCTGTTGTGGTGGACACAGAACACCAGATTTCCTACCCTTGTGATAACGTTTGTGCATAGTTCTTGTCAATTCGACAGTCTCTCTCGCACCTTCTAAACCTGATATATATACACCTACCCCACAAAAGAGCTTAGTGATGTGTTTACTGGCGCCGCCTACCTGCAGCTGAGGGAATTCGTTCCAAATTTGAGTTCTCAACAACACGAGTGTTTAAAATAGTTTCTATTTACTGGTGTTTGTGGATATTTTCAGACACTAAAGTAACTCTTGGCATATTGTACATTGTGATGACTAACTACAACTAGGCTCCAAGACCTTTATTCTGAGACGCAGCATATCAACAATACAATAAAAAATACTTTGGCGTAGAGGTCGCACCAACTAAAACGAGAAATCTGTAACCCAGAAATTCATGTTAACACGTGAATATAGAGACTGTGTTCATGGAGGGGACTGGAACGACAAATTTTAGCCTTATAAACCTCATATTTTTCTACTATCCAGCGAGAAATATAATACATGCATTCAACTAATATTTATAAGAACAGATAAAAATTAAATGTTCTTTCAAGATTTTCTTTTTGTGAAAGTATTGCAAATAAACATTCTTTACAAGGTCCCTTGGTGGGTCAGTGGTAAAATTACAGACTTACAACG
>NC_134832.1:68899288-68901788 GCF_004210375.1 Tachypleus tridentatus
CAACGTCTTTATTAGTACTCAGGTTCCCTCGACTGAGGGCTTCCCTTGTGGGATATACATTTGCCCTTAAAGCAAGACACTTCACCCAGTGGTGGTCCTTCATACCCACCGGTTTAGGTAACCAGTGGTTGGCAGATCTTGAACCTTTGAAGAGACTTACACCGTGCCCTTGCAGGGCAAGACCTTCCCAGCGCTTCCTTTCCATATCCCTCCAATTAGAATGATATGTTCCAGAAGACTGTTCGGGGTTTGGGATCGGAAGTCCCGCCTTTAAGGCAATGCTTTGGATGTTATCGAGTACTTTCTCAGTTTGGGCTATATATCTAATTGTTTTGTCCGATGAATGGACATGCCTTAAACCTGTCTTGATCTTAAGAGTTGGAACCAGACTTCCCAAGTTGAAAAGTGCTAGGCCACTGTCTTTATAACGGGAATAGAGTAACCCGTCGGTCGTGCAAGGCGGAAGATGACACCAGCTCTTCACGGCCTTTTTAATTAAAGTGTCCAATTCCTTTAATAACTTACCACTCTATGCTCCCAATTCGAGTTGGTAAAGGAGCCGGGGTACCGCAAATCGGTTGAGAATCTCAACCCGTTGGTGTGGCTTTAGCGGTACCCTCGAGATGTTATCTATCCACTTCTCGAGGAGAGGAAGTACAGGCTCGCTGTACACCCCGGTCCATGGACAGACATTGGCCCCTAGGTAACGGTAGGATTGTTCGGGTCCGATCATCGGGAGTCCTTCGCCATTAACTGTCGAAGGAGAACAATTATTAATTAGGTCTTACTGGACCCCCTAATCAGCATTCCGGCACTCTTCGAGATGTTCAGTGAGAGGCCGTTACCCAAACAGTAGTCGTTCACCGTGTCCAACATTTCCTGTAAGGTAGCATGGTCTTTTGCCAGCACTGCCATATCATCAGCATACGCCAAAGTAGAAACTGGATCCAGCTTCTTGTTTAGCGATATGCCTCGGCCAACCTCTTTGATCTTACGGATGAGAGGATCCAGGGCAATGTTGAACAATATAGGGGACATAGGGTCCCCTTGTTTAACGCCTCTGAGGAGGCGAATAGGTTTGGTATTCTCGATACCAACCCTAAAAGTCGTTACACCATCTTAATACATGTCACCCACAAGTCGGACGAAATGCGGGTGGACATGAAATCTGGGAAGAAGATGTTCGTGACCAACCGTATCAAAGGCTTTACACAGGTCTAAAAATGCCATAGCCAGAGTCCCATGTTGCTTGGCTTTCCTCATGATGGAAGCAGAAAGATGTTGTCTCTGCAACCCGCTTGAGGAATAAAACCACGCTGTCTGGGATTTATCTGCACGGCCTGCTCGAGGCGACGGGCCATAATCCTGGAATATAACCTAAGCACGATAGAGGATATCGTGATAGGTCTCCAGTTTTTGACCTCGTGCAAATTACTCGATCCTTTCGGAAGGAGCACCGACTTCTTGACCTTCATGCATTCGGGAATGCGGCCTGTGAATAACCAGATGTTGTACAGACTTACCAAGGAGGCGTCGATACCATACTTAAGGCGGTAGAGTAAGAAAGGAAGAGTGATCTTATCGGGACCGGGAGCCCTCTCTTCATGCCTCGAAGTGCCAGACTCACTTCGGAAGATGTTATCGGTTCCAAAATATTAGTGTTGTCTGCCCTAGGTGGAAGTGGACAGCCGTCAAAATTGACGTTATTATTAGCAACACCGTAGACCTGATCGTAATGGTCTTTCACCTGATCTTTACTGAGTGGACATCTGACAGCATCCCGGCCGTCTAATATCTCCTCAGCTAGGCGTTTTCGTTCGAAATCGAACATTTTCTGGAACCTTTTAAAGCGTTCTACTCTGTGGAACCGCCTCTTGTATGGCCTTCGAGCAGGATTAATGACTTTAAGAGCCTGCGTCGAAGTTCTCTCGTTTCTCCATGCTGTCTGAGCATGGGCGATCTCGTCAACCCATGTTTTGGTCACAACTTCGACCTCCTGCCAGGTTGCTTCGTCGAGTCCCTTCTGATCTCTCAGCTGACATATGTACGAACAGAACTTAGAACTCCGGTCAGGGATATTAATCCCTTCCCAGTCGAGCTCCTCGTGCTGAACGACGACAGCAGGATCTCCACGACTCTTGATGGTGTATGAAGCAGTGCAGACGGGCGGTTTCTGTTTATTGAGATCTCGGCGTTTGTCAGAGATCTGTTTTGGAGTTTTGCCGGGTAGATGTTCTGCGCAGAGAACATTGATGTTCTTTTGGCCCGAGTATACTACTACCATCTCTCGGAGGGTTCGTACTTCTTCCTCGGACCAGACTACCTGGCGCGGGCGCTCCGACGGCGTCCGAACTCCAGACATTTGAATGCGCTCGGCATTCCTTATCCTTGGATGTTTGTGTCTCTTATGGTGAAACACGCCTGATTGGGTTTTAAATCTCAGGCCGCAGACTTCACAGCCGAAGCTGGAAGACTGATTGGCGAACGCCACGGAACGCCG
>NC_134832.1:68906788-68928577 GCF_004210375.1 Tachypleus tridentatus
CAAATCGCTCCATCAACTAAGAACGGCCATGCACCACCAACCACTGAATCAAGAAAGAGCTCTTAATCTGTCAATCCTTCCAGTGTCCAGGCCAGGTGAGTTTCCCCGTGTTGAGTCAAATTAAGCCGCAGGCTCCACTCCTGGTGGTGCCCTTCCGTCAATTCCTTTAAGTTTCAGCTTTGCAACCATACTTCCCCCAGAACCCAAACACTTTGGTTTCCCGGAAGCTGCCCGCCGAGTCGTTTGAGGAACTCAGGCAGATCGCTGGTTGGCATCGTTTATGGTTAGAACTAGGGCGGTATCTGATCGCCTTCGAACCTCTAATTTCGTTCTTGATTAATGAAAACATTCTTGGCAAATGCTTTCGCAGGAGTTCGTCTTGCGACGGTCCAAGAATTTCACCTCTAGCGTCGCAATACGAATGCCCCCGTGTGTCCCTCTTAATCATTACCTCGTGTTCCGAAAACCAACAAAATAGAACCGAGGTCCTATTCCATTATTCCATGCACCATTATTCAGGCGTTTCGCCTGCTTTGAGCACTCTAATTTTTCAAAGTAAACTTGCCGGCCACCCAAGACACTCAATCAAGGGCACCGAGGGAAAACCGGCAGGATGTTTAGGCCAGGAAGTAACCACCAAAGCGGACCCCTGTCTAGAACTGAGATCCAACTACGAGCTTTTTAACCGCAACAACTTTAATATACGCTATTGGAGCTGGAATTACCGCGGCTGCTGGCACCAGACTTGCCCTCCAATAGATCCTCGTTAAAGGATTTAGAGTGTACTCATTCCAATTACGGGGCCTCGATAGAATCCCGTATCGTTATTTTCGTCACTACCTCCCCGTTCTGGGAGTGGGTAAATTGCGCGCCTGCTGCCTTCCTTGGATGTGGTAGCCGTTTCTCAGGCTCCCTCTCCGGAATCGAACCCTGATTCCCCGTTACCCGTTACGACCATAGTAGGCGCATAACCTACCATCGACAGTTGATAAGGCAGACACTTGAAAGATGCGTCGCCGGTGCTGAACCGTGCGATCAGCCAAAAGTTATCCAGAGTCACCATCATTTGCGGACCGAGGTCCGATTGGTCTTGGTCTAATAAATGCGCTCGTCCCGTGAGGTCGGAGCTTTGTTGCATGTATTAGCTCTAGAATTACCACAGTTATCCAAGTAGGAAAGTACGATCTAAGGAACAACGGCTGGATAATGAGCCATTCGCGGTTTCACCTTATTTCGGCATGTACTTAGACATGCATGGCTTAATCTTTGAGACAAGAATATGACTACTGGCAGGATCAACCAGGTATCTTTTCTCGTTCGGTGCAAGCCACCCGCTCCAACGGCGAGTAGAAACACCACTCTCGAATCGGCAGACGCGTGGCTAGATACACGCCTGCCGTTCTCTGTCTACTTCGTGTCACCATTCACGAGACAGACCTCTTACACACTCTGGAGTACGAGTTCTCCAAAACTACAGTTCCGATAAAACGAAACAAACTAGGGCGTATCAGGAAGAACCGACCTTCAGGGTACAGCTCAACCCACACTAAGCTACATCGAAAATGTTGCATATTCCGATGTCTCGGCATAGTTACCCGAAACTCGTCGCATCAGCAGTGGGAACAGAACGTCTTTCGTAACAAAAGACAATCGTTAATTGCTCGGATTAACTCGAAGGCGTGCGGTCGAACGCACGTACTGCTTTTATCCCCGCTCGGACCGAGAGTGAAAGGGAAACAGTAACCGTTATTGACATGCCCTGTGAAAGGGAAGAGCCGCTCGGACCCTTGGTTTGACAAGCTGAAATACAACGGTTCGTGCAGAGCACGCTGCGGGTCCATCATCCCGTGTGTCTCTGACGGAGACCGGCTAATCGCTCGGATTAACTCGTAGTGCATGCGGTCGAACGCACGTACTGCTTTTATCCCCGCTCGGACCGAGAGGGAAAGGGAAACAGTCACCGTTATTGACGTGCCCCGTGAAAGGGAAGGGCCGCTCGGACCCTTGGTTTGACAAGCTGAAATTCAACGGCTCGTGCAGAGCACGCTGCGGGTCCAGCATCCCGTGTGTCTCTGACTGAGACTGGCTAATCGCTCGGATTAACTCGTAGGCGTGCGGTCGAACGCACGTACTGCTTTTATCCCCGCTCGGACCGAGAGGGAAAGGGAAACAGCTACCCGTATATTTTACGACAGTAACCTCTTCCACCGAGACACGTCAAAAACCACCGTTACAGGTGGTGCCGAATCCACCGCGACGGGTAGAACGACAAACTTACTAAGAAAACGCTGCACAGTGTTCTTAAAACCATCACTTCTCGCAACGTTCTTTTCGCTCCAATATATTGTTTGAATGCACCATTACGTTTGTTCATTCAATCTCTCTAGGACTCTTTCATTGTTTGTTCGGCCATTTCTTTACACTATCGGCAGTCAATTTCGTTAGTACTCACCACCTGTGTGGACACGGGCCGTGACCAGCCCACAGGTCCCGGGCACGCCAGGTCAAAAGGTAGGTTCAACACAATGTTTCAATCCTGTCTCAGACAGACTATGCCCCCTATATAGAGATGGAAACTAAATTTAATGCCATCAGAACCCATTAGTACGGCATTTGAAAGTGCGGTAAAAGGCGAGGGACCAAGCGGAATAGTTCCGCATCGCAACCCTGAGTTGCGTCAAATTGGTCCTCAGTTTTGAGTGAAAAAGTGGTGAAAATGAACGCTGAAAAACAACGTTTCTAACTATCAAACTGATTTGGCCGTTTCCTCCCACTTTCCAAATTTCACCGAACTCGCCTCACATCTATGCCCGCTTTGGCAACACTCTATACGGGAGAAAATTTCTTAAAGTCGTAATCCCTTTCAGGTCCGTCTCAGATAGACTATGCCCCTATATAGAGAAGGAAACTACATTTAATGCCATCAGAACCCATTAGTACGGCATTTGAAAGTGAGGTAAAAGGCGAGAGCCTATGCGGGCAAGTTCCGCATCGCAACCCTGAGTTGCGTCAAATTGGTCCTCAGTTTTGAGCGAAAAAGGTACACGTAACGTCCTAAAAACTACGCGGGCAGTGTCCGCATCGTCCTCCACAACCTCGCCAACGGACGCGTCGCGTGATCGACCGCGAATCTCTCCTAGAGGCAATGAGGCCACTGGGGTTAGTCGGCGGCAACGTTTGAACGATAGTCCGTCGGGAGACTCGAGGGACGTCAAACCGAAAGTTTCGCCGCCAACAGCCCGAACCCTTGCCGCACAGACTACCAGCAATTCTGCCGCCAACACCCTGGCTACGTCCATCGTCGATGCCAGTCAAGCCTCACCAGTCCCCAAAATATATATAGAAGGAAACTACATTTAATGCCATCACTACTCAATAGTACAGCCTTTCTATGTGCGGTAAAAGGCGAGAGCTTATGCGGGAGAGTTCCGCGTGGCTACCCTAAGTACGGTCGAACTCGTCGTAGCGTGTTCCACCGGGTATCTGTCCGAAGGGCAGAAAGAAACTGCGGGCACTCGGCGGGAGCAGGTGATCGAAATGCCAACGAAATCCTCGGTATGAGGCGGGTGCCGGTAGTCGAATTTCCCAATCGCTGATCTTCGGTAGTCGAATCGACAGTCCTGCCGCCAACAGCCTGTGATATGCCGATAACGCTTACGCTACGTCCATCGTCGATGCTCGTCAAGCCTCACCAGTCCCCTGTATATATAGAAGGAAACTACATTTAATGCCATCACTACTCAAAAGTACGGCCTTTCTATGTGCGGTAAAAGGCGAGAGCGTATGCCGGATAGTTCCGCGTGGCTACCCTAAGTACCGTCGAACTCGTCGTAGCGTGTTCCACCGGCTATCAGTCCAAAGGGCAGAAAGAAACTGCGGGCACTCGACGGGAGCAGGTGATCGAAATGCCGACGAAATCCTCGGTATGCGGCGGGTGCCGGTAGTCGAATTTCCCAATCGCTGGTCTTCGGTAGTCGAATCGCCAGTCCTGCTGCCAACAGCCTGGTGACATGCCGATAACGCTTACGCTACGTCCATCGTCGATGCCCGTCAAGCCTCACCAGTTCCCTATATATATAGAAGGAAACTACATTTAATGCCATCACTACTCAATAGTACGTCCTTTCTATGTGCGGTAAAAGGCGAAAGCTTATGCGGGAGAGTTCCGCGTGGCTACCCTAAGTACCGTCGAACTCATCGTAGCGTGAAAGAAAGAAACTGCGGGCACTCGGCGCGAGCACGTGATCGAAATGCCGACGAAATCCTCGGTATGCGGCGTGTGACGGTAGTCGAATTTCCCAAACGCTGGTCTTTGGTAGTCGAATCGCCAGTCCTGCCGCCAACAGCCTGGTGACATGCCGATAATGCTTACGCTACGTCCATCGTCGATGCCCGTCAAGCCTCACCAGTCCCCTATATATATAGAAAAAAACTACATTTAATGCCATCACTACTCAATTGTACGGCCTTTCTATGTGCGGTAAAAGGCAAGAGCTTATGCGGGAGAGTTCCGCGTGGCTACCCTAAGTACCGTCGAACTCGTCGTAGCGTGTTCCACCGGGTATCTGTCCGAAGGGCAGAAAGAAACTGCTGGAACTCGTCGGGAGCAGGTTATTCGATATGCCAACGATAACCTCGGTAGGCGGCGGGTGCCGGTAGTCGAATAGCCAGTCCTGCCACATACAGCCTGGTGAGAGGCCGATAACGCTTACGCTACGTCCATCGTCGATGCCCGTCAAGCCTCACCAGTCCCCTATATAAATAGAAGGAAACTACATTTAATGCCATCACTACTCAATTGTACGGCCTTTCAATGTGCGGTAAAAGGCGAGAGCTTATGCGGGAGAGTTCCGCGTGGCTACCCTAAGTACCGTCGAACTCGTCGTAGCGTGTTCCACCGGGTATCTGTCCGAAGGGCAGAAAGAAACTGCTGGAACTCGGCGGGAGCAGGTTATCGAAATGCCGACGATAACCTCGGTAGGCGGCGGGTGCCGGTAGTCGAATCGCCAGTCCTGCCGCCAACAGCCTGGTGACATGCCGATAACGCTTACGCTACGCCCATCGTCGATTCCAGTCAAGCCTCACCAGTCCCCTATATATAGAAGGAAACTACATTTAATGCCATCACTACTCAAAAGTACGGCCTTTCTATGTGCGGTAAAGGCGAGAGCTTATGCGGGAGAGTTCCGCGTGGCTACCCTAAGTACCGTCGAACTCGTCGTAGCGTGTTCCACCGGGTATCTGTCCGAAGGGCAGAAAGAAACTGCGGGAACTCGGCGGGAGCAGGTGATCGAATTGCCGACGATAACCTCGGTAGGCGGCGGGTGCCGGTAGTCGAATCGCCAGTCCTGCCGCCAACAGCCTGGTGACATGCCGATAATGCTTACGCTACGCCCATCGTCGATTCCAGTCAAGCCTCACGAGTCCCCTATATATATAAAAGGAAACTACATTTAATGCCATCACTACTCAAAAGTACGGCCTTTCTATGTGCGGTAAAGGCGAGAGCTTATGCGGGAGAGTTCCGCGTGGCTACCCTAAGTACCTTAGAACTCGTCGTAGCGTGTTCCACCGGCTATCTGTCCGAAGGGCAGAAAGAAACTGCGGGCACTCGGCGGGAGCAAGTGATCGAAATGCCGACGATATCCTCGGTAGGCGGCGGGTGCCGGTATTCGAATCGCCAGTCCTGCCGCCAACAGTCTGGTGACATGCCGATAACGCTTACGCCACGTCCATCGTCGATTCCAGTCAAGCCTCGCCAGTCCCCTATATATATAAAGGAAACTACATTTAATGCCATCACTACTCAAAAGTGCGGCCTTTCTACGGGGGGTGTTCCGCGTGGCTACCCTAAGTACCGTCGAATTCGTCGTAGCGTGTTGCAACGGCTATCTGTCCGAAGGGCAGAAAGAAACTGCGGGAACTCGGCGGGAGCAGGTGATCAAAATGCCGTCCACATCCTCTAGGGACGACGAATCGAAGGACCCGCCGCCAACCTTTCAGGGCACTTTTCGCAGCGGCTGCGCCTAGACGTCGACCCTTTTGGAGCAAGCTGCTGTTGGACCACGCACGCGCGAAACAGGCCGAGAAAATGGGTTCCCCGTCGGTAGGCGGCGGGCGCGGGTGTTTAAATTTCCCGCTCGCTGGCACATGCTCTGAGACTCTGTTCGACTTGTACCGAGGCCAATGCGTGTACTCGGCGGGAGCAGGTGTTCGAAATGCCGACCGTATCCTCTAGGGACGACGAATCGAAGGACCCGCCGCCAACCTTTCGGGCACTTTTCGCAACGGCTGCGTCTAGACGTCCGACCCGTTGGAGCAAGCTGCTGTTGGACCACGCACGCGCGAAACAGACCGAGAAAATGGGTTCCCCCGTCGGTAGGCGGCGGGCGCGGGTGTTTAAATTTCCCGCTCGCTGGCACATGCTCTGAGACTCTGTTCGACTTGTACCGAGGCCAATGCGTGTACTCGGCGGGAGCAGGTGTTCGAAATGCCGACGATATCCTCTAGGGACGACGAATCGAAGGACCCGCCGCCAACCTTTCGGGCACTTTTCGCAACGGCTGCGCCTAGACGTCCGACCCGTTGGAGCAAGCTGCTGTTGGACCACGCACGCGCGAAAGAGGCCGAGAAAATGGGTTCCCCCGTCGGTAGGCGGCGGGCGCGGGTGTTTAAATTTCCCGCTCGCTGGCACATGCTCTGAGACTCTGTTCGACTTGTACCGAGGCCAATGCGTGTACTCGGCGGGAGCAGGTGTTCGAAATGCCGACCGTATCCTCTAGGGACGACGAATCGAAGGACCCGCCGCCAACCTTTCGGGCACTTTTCGCAACGGCTGCGCCTAGACGTCCGACCCGTTGGAGCAAGCTGCTGTTGGACCACGCACGCGCGAAAAGACCGAGAAAATGGGTTCCCCGTCGGTAGGCGGCGGGCGCGGGTGTTTAAATTTCCCGCTCGCTGGCACATGCTCTGAGACTCTGTTCGACTTGTACCGAGGCCAATGCGTGTACTCGGCGGGAGCAGGTGTTCGAAATGCCGACCGTATCCTCTAGGGACGACGAATCGAAGGACCCGCCGCCAACCGTTAGGGCACTTTTCGCAACGGCTGCGCCTAGACGTCCGACCCGTTGGAGCAAGCTGCTGTTGGACCACGCACGCGCGAAACAGGCCGAGAAAATGGGTTCCCCGTCGGTAGGCGGCGGGCGCGGGTGTTTAAATTTCCCGCTCGCTGGCACATGCTCTGAGACTCTGTTCGACTTGTACCGAGGCCAATGCGTGTACTCGGCGGGAGCAGGTGTTCGAAATGCCGACGATATCCTCTAGGGACGACGAATCGAAGGACCCGCCGCCAACCTTTCGGGCACTTTTCGCAACGGCTGCGTCTAGACGTCCGACCCGTTGGAGCAAGCTGCTGTTGGACCACGCACGCGCGAAACAGACCGAGAAAATGGGTTCTTCCGTCGGTAGGCGGCGGGCGCGGGTGTTTAAATTTCCCGCTCGCTGGCACATGCTCTGAGACTCTGTTCGACTTGTACCGAGGCCAATGCGTGTACTCGGCGGGAGCAGGTGTTCGAAATGCCGACCGTATCCTCTAGGGACGACGAATCGAAGGACCCGCCGCCAACCTTTCGGGCACTTTTCGCAACGGCTGCGCCTAGACGTCCGACCCCTTGGAGCAAGCTGCTGTTGGACCACGCACGCGCGAAACAGGCCGAGAAAATGGGTTCCCCGTCGGTAGGCGGCGGGCGCGGGTGTTTAAATTTCCCGCTCGCTGGCACATGCTCTGAGACTCTGTTCGACTTGTACCGAGGCCAATGCGTGTACTCGGCGGGAGCAGGTGTTCGAAATGCCGACCGTATCCTCTAGGGACGACGAATCGAAGGACCCGCCGCCAACCTTTCGGGCACTTTTCGCAACGGCTGCGCCTAGACGTCCGACCCCTTGGAGCAAGCTGCTGTTGGACCACGCACGCGCGAAAGAGGCCGAGAAAATGGGTTCCCCCGTCGGTAGGCGGCGGGCGCGGGTGTTTAAATTTCCCGCTCGCTGGCACATGCTCTGAGACTCTGTTCGACTTGTACCGAGGCCAATGCGTGTACTCGGCGGGAGCAGGTGTTCGAAATGCCGACCGTATCCTCTAGGGACGACGAATCGAAGGACCCGCCGCCAACCTTTCGGGCACTTTTCGCAACGGCTGCGCCTAGACGTCCGACCCCTTGGAGCAAGCTGCTGTTGGACCACGCACGCGCGAAAGAGGCCGAGAAAATGGGTTCCCCCGTCGGTAGGCGGCGGGCGCGGGTGTTTAAATTTCCCGCTCGCTGGCACATGCTCTGAGACTCTGTTCGACTTGTACCGAGGCCAATGCGTGTACTCGGCGGGAGCAGGTGTTCGAAATGCCGACCGTATCCTCTAGGGACGACGAATCGAAGGACCCGCCGCCAACCTTTCGGGCACTTTTCGCAACGGCTGCGCCTAGACGTCCGACCCCTTGGAGCAAGCTGCTGTTGGACCACGCACGCGCGAAAGAGGCCGAGAAAATGGGTTCCCCCGTCGGTAGGCGGCGGGCGCGGGTGTTTAAATTTCCCGCTCGCTGGCACATGCTCTGAGACTCTGTTCGACTTGTACCGAGGCCAATGCGTGTACTCGGCGGGAGCAGGTGTTCGAAATGCCGACCGTATCCTCTAGGGACGACGAATCGAAGGACCCGCCGCCAACCTTTCGGGCACTTTTCGCAACGGCTGCGCCTAGACGTCCGACCCGTTGGAGCAAGCTGCTGTTGGACCACGCACGCGCGAAACAGACCGAGAAAATGGGTTCCCCCGTCGGTAGGCGGCGGGCGCGGGTGTTTAAATTTCCCGCTCGCTGGCACATGCTCTGAGACTCTGTTCGACTTGTACCGAGGCCAATGCGTGTACTCGGCGGGAGCAGGTGTTCGAAATGCCGACCGTATCCTCTAGGGACGACGAATCGAAGGACCCGCCGCCAACCTTTCGGGCACTTTTCGCAACGGCTGCGTCTAGACGTCCGACCCGTTGGAGCAAGCTGCTGTTGGACCACGCACGCGCGAAAGAGGCCGAGAAAATGGGTTCCCCCGTCGGTAGGCGGCGGGCGCGGGTGTTTAAATTTCCCGCTCGCTGGCACATGCTCTGAGACTCTGTTCGACTTGTACCGAGGCCAATGCGTGTACTCGGCGGGAGCAGGTGTTCGAAATGCCGACCGTATCCTCTAGGGACGACGAATCGAAGGACCCGCCGCCAACCTTTCGGGCACTTTTCGCAACGGCTGCGCCTAGACGTCCGACCCGTTGGAGCAAGCTGCTGTTGGACCACGCACGCGCGAAACAGACCGAGAAAATGGGTTCCCCCGTCGGTAGGCGGCGGGCGCGGGTGTTTAAATTTCCCGCTCGCTGGCACATGCTCTGAGACTCTGTTCGACTTGTACCGAGGCCAATGCGTGTACTCGGCGGGAGCAGGTGATCGAAATGCCGACGATATCCTCTAGGGACGACGAATCGAAGGACCCGCCGCCAACCTTTCGGGCACTTTTCGCAACGGCTGCGTCTAGACGTCCGACCCGTTGGAGCAAGCTGCTGTTGGACCACGCACGCGCGAAACAGGCCGAGAAAATGGGTTCCCCCGTCGGTAGGCGGCGGGCGCGGGTGTTTAAATTTCCCGCTCGCTGGCACATGCTCTGAGACTCTGTTCGACTTGTACCGAGGCCAATGCGTGTACTCGGCGGGAGCAGGTGTTCGAAATGCCGACCGTATCCTCTAGGGACGACGAATCGAAGGACCCGCCGCCAACCTTTCGGGCACTTTTCGCAACGGCTGCGCCTAGACGTCCGACCCCTTGGAGCAAGCTGCTGTTGGACCACGCACGCGCGAAAGAGGCCGAGAAAATGGGTTCCCCCGTCGGTAGGCGGCGGGCGCGGGTGTTTAAATTTCCCGCTCGCTGGCACATGCTCTGAGACTCTGTTCGACTTGTACCGAGGCCAATGCGTGTACTCGGCGGGAGCAGGTGTTCGAAATGCCGACCGTATCCTCTAGGGACGACGAATCGAAGGACCCGCCGCCAACCTTTCGGGCACTTTTCGCAACGGCTGCGCCTAGACGTCCGACCCCTTGGAGCAAGCTGCTGTTGGACCACGCACGCGCGAAAGAGGCCGAGAAAATGGGTTCCCCGTCGGTAGGCGGCGGGCGCGGGTGTTTAAATTTCCCGCTCGCTGGCACATGCTCTGAGACTCTGTTCGACTTGTACCGAGGCCAATGCGTGTACTCGGCGGGAGCAGGTGATCGAAATGCCGACGATATCCTCTAGGGACGACGAATCGAAGGACCCGCCGCCAACCTTTCGGGCACTTTTCGCAACGGCTGCGCCTAGACGTCCGACCCGTTGGAGCAAGCTGCTGTTGGACCACGCACGCGCGAAACAGACCGAGAAAATGGGTTCCCCCGTCGGTAGGCGGCGGGCGCGGGTGTTTAAATTTCCCGCTCGCTGGCACATGCTCTGAGACTCTGTTCGACTTGTACCGAGGCCAATGCGTGTACTCGGCGGGAGCAGGTGTTCGAAATGCCGACCGTATCCTCTAGGGACGACGAATCGAAGGACCCGCCGCCAACCTTTCGGGCACTTTTCGCAACGGCTGCGCCTAGACGTCCGACCCCTTGGAGCAAGCTGCTGTTGGACCACGCACGCGCGAAAGAGGCCGAGAAAATGGGTTCCCCCGTCGGTAGGCGGCGGGCGCGGGTGTTTAAATTTCCCGCTCGCTGGCACATGCTCTGAGACTCTGTTCGACTTGTACCGAGGCCAATGCGTGTACTCGGCGGGAGCAGGTGTTCGAAATGCCGACCGTATCCTCTAGGGACGACGAATCGAAGGACCCGCCGCCAACCTTTCGGGCACTTTTCGCAACGGCTGCGCCTAGACGTCCGACCCGTTGGAGCAAGCTGCTGTTGGACCACGCACGCGCGAAACAGACCGAGAAAATGGGTTCCCCCGTCGGTAGGCGGCGGGCGCGGGTGTTTAAATTTCCCGCTCGCTGGCACATGCTCTGAGACTCTGTTCGACTTGTACCGAGGCCAATGCGTGTACTCGGCGGGAGCAGGTGTTCGAAATGCCGACCGTATCCTCTAGGGACGACGAATCGAAGGACCCGCCGCCAACCTTTCGGGCACTTTTCGCAACGGCTGCGTCTAGACGTCCGACCCGTTGGAGCAAGCTGCTGTTGGACCACGCACGCGCGAAACAGGCCGAGAAAATGGGTTCCCCCGTCGGTAGGCGGCGGGCGCGGGTGTTTAAATTTCCCGCTCGCTGGCACATGCTCTGAGACTCTGTTCGACTTGTACCGAGGCCAATGCGTGTACTCGGCGGGAGCAGGTGTTCGAAATGCCGACCGTATCCTCTAGGGACGACGAATCGAAGGACCCGCCGCCAACCTTTCGGGCACTTTTCGCAACGGCTGCGCCTAGACGTCCGACCCCTTGGAGCAAGCTGCTGTTGGACCACGCACGCGCGAAAGAGGCCGAGAAAATGGGTTCCCCCGTCGGTAGGCGGCGGGCGCGGGTGTTTAAATTTCCCGCTCGCTGGCACATGCTCTGAGACTCTGTTCGACTTGTACCGAGGCCAATGCGTGTACTCGGCGGGAGCAGGTGTTCGAAATGCCGACCGTATCCTCTAGGGACGACGAATCGAAGGACCCGCCGCCAACCTTTCGGGCACTTTTCGCAACGGCTGCGCCTAGACGTCCGACCCCTTGGAGCAAGCTGCTGTTGGACCACGCACGCGCGAAAGAGGCCGAGAAAATGGGTTCCCCCGTCGGTAGGCGGCGGGCGCGGGTGTTTAAATTTCCCGCTCGCTGGCACATGCTCTGAGACTCTGTTCGACTTGTACCGAGGCCAATGCGTGTACTCGGCGGGAGCAGGTGTTCGAAATGCCGACCGTATCCTCTAGGGACGACGAATCGAAGGACCCGCCGCCAACCTTTCGGGCACTTTTCGCAACGGCTGCGCCTAGACGTCCGACCCGTTGGAGCAAGCTGCTGTTGGACCACGCACGCGCGAAACAGACCGAGAAAATGGGTTCCCCCGTCGGTAGGCGGCGGGCGCGGGTGTTTAAATTTCCCGCTCGCTGGCACATGCTCTGAGACTCTGTTCGACTTGTACCGAGGCCAATGCGTGTACTCGGCGGGAGCAGGTGTTCGAAATGCCGACCGTATCCTCTAGGGACGACGAATCGAAGGACCCGCCGCCAACCTTTCGGGCACTTTTCGCAACGGCTGCGCCTAGACGTCCGACCCGTTGGAGCAAGCTGCTGTTGGACCACGCACGCGCGAAAAGGCCGAGAAAATGGGTTCCCCGTCGGTAGGCGGCGGGCGCGGGTGTTTAAATTTCCCGCTCGCTGGCACATGCTCTGAGACTCTGTTCGACTTGTACCGAGGCCAATGCGTGTACTCGGCGGGAGCAGGTGTTCGAAATGCCGACCGTATCCTCTAGGGACGACGAATCGAAGGACCCGCCGCCAACCTTTCGGGCACTTTTCGCAACGGCTGCGCCTAGACGTCCGACCCCTTGGAGCAAGCTGCTGTTGGACCACGCACGCGCGAAACAGGCCGAGAAAATGGGTTCCCCGTCGGTAGGCGGCGGGCGCGGTGTTTAAATTTCCCGCTCGCTGGCACATGCTCTGAGACTCTGTTCGACTTGTACCGAGGCCAATGCGTGTACTCGGCGGGAGCAGGTGTTCGAAATGCCGACCGTATCCTCTAGGGACGACGAATCGAAGGACCCGCCGCCAACCTTTCGGGCACTTTTCGCAACGGCTGCGCCTAGACGTCCGACCCCTTGGAGCAAGCTGCTGTTGGACCACGCACGCGCGAAAGAGGCCGAGAAAATGGGTTCCCCGTCGGTAGGCGGCGGGCGCGGGTGTTTAAATTTCCCGCTCGCTGGCACATGCTCTGAGACTCTGTTCGACTTGTACCGAGGCCAATGCGTGTACTCGGCGGGAGCAGGTGATCGAAATGCCGACGATATCCTCTAGGGACGACGAATCGAAGGACCCGCCGCCAACCTTTCGGGCACTTTTCGCAACGGCTGCGCCTAGACGTCCGACCCCTTGGAGCAAGCTGCTGTTGGACCACGCACGCGCGAAAGAGGCCGAGAAAATGGGTTCCCCCGTCGGTAGGCGGCGGGCGCGGGTGTTTAAATTTCCCGCTCGCTGGCACATGCTCTGAGACTCTGTTCGACTTGTACCGAGGCCAATGCGTGTACTCGGCGGGAGCAGGTGTTCGAAATGCCGACGTATCCTCTAGGGACGACGAATCGAAGGACCCGCCGCCAACCTTTCGGGCACTTTTCGCAACGGCTGCGCCTAGACGTCCGACCCGTTGGAGCAAGCTGCTGTTGGACCACGCACGCGCGAAACAGACCGAGAAAATGGGTTCCCCGTCGGTAGGCGGCGGGCGCGGGTGTTTAAATTTCCCGCTCGCTGGCACATGCTCTGAGACTCTGTTCGACTTGTACCGAGGCCAATGCGTGTACTCGGCGGGAGCAGGTGTTCGAAATGCCGACCGTATCCTCTAGGGACGACGAATCGAAGGACCCGCCGCCAACCTTTCGGGCACTTTTCGCAACGGCTGCGCCTAGACGTCCGACCCCTTGGAGCAAGCTGCTGTTGGACCACGCACGCGCGAAAGAGGCCGAGAAAATGGGTTCCCCCGTCGGTAGGCGGCGGGCGCGGGTGTTTAAATTTCCCGCTCGCTGGCACATGCTCTGAGACTCTGTTCGACTTGTACCGAGGCCAATGCGTGTACTCGGCGGGAGCAGGTGTTCGAAATGCCGACCGTATCCTCTAGGGACGACGAATCGAAGGACCCGCCGCCAACCTTTCGGGCACTTTTCGCAACG
The DNA here is from genome assembly GCF_004210375.1 of Tachypleus tridentatus. Classification (NCBI taxonomy): domain Eukaryota; kingdom Metazoa; phylum Arthropoda; class Merostomata; order Xiphosura; family Limulidae; genus Tachypleus; species Tachypleus tridentatus. The sequence continues at coordinate 68,920,683 of NC_134832.1, forward strand.
GCTGCGCCTAGACGTCCGACCCGTTGGAGCAAGCTGCTGTTGGACCACGCACGCGCGAAACAGGCCGAGAAAATGGGTTCCCCGTCGGTAGGCGGCGGGCGCGGGTGTTTAAATTTCCCGCTCGCTGGCACATGCTCTGAGACTCTGTTCGACTTGTACCGAGGCCAATGCGTGTACTCGGCGGGAGCAGGTGTTCGAAATGCCGACCGTATCCTCTAGGGACGACGAATCGAAGGACCCGCCGCCAACCTTTCGGGCACTTTTCGCAACGGCTGCGCCTAGACGTCCGACCCTTGGAGCAAGCTGCTGTTGGACCACGCACGCGCGAAAGAGGCCGAGAAAATGGGTTCCCCCGTCGGTAGGCGGCGGGCGCGGGTGTTTAAATTTCCCGCTCGCTGGCACATGCTCTGAGACTCTGTTCGACTTGTACCGAGGCCAATGCGTGTACTCGGCGGGAGCAGGTGTTCGAAATGCCGACCGTATCCTCTAGGGACGTCGAATCGAAGGACCCGCCGCCAACCGTTAGGGCACTTTTCGCAACGGCTGCGCCTAGACGTCCGACCCGTTGGAGCAAGCTGCTGTTGGACCACGCACGCGCGAAACAGGCCGAGAAAATGGGTTCCCCGTCGGTAGGCGGCGGGCGCGGGTGTTTAAATTTCCGCTCGCTGGCACATGCTCTGAGACTCTGTTCGACTTGTACCGAGGCCAATGCGTGTACTCGGCGGGAGCAGGTGTTCGAAATGCCGACCGTATCCTCTAGGGACGACGAATCGAAGGACCCGCCGCCAACCTTTCGGGCACTTTTCGCAACGGCTGCGTCTAGACGTCCGACCCGTTGGAGCAAGCTGCTGTTGGACCACGCACGCGCGAAACAGACCGAGAAAATGGGTTCCCCCGTCGGTAGGCGGCGGGCGCGGGTGTTTAAATTTCCGCTCGCTGGCACATGCTCTGAGACTCTGTTCGACTTGTACCGAGGCCAATGCGTGTACTCGGCGGGAGCAGGTGATCGAAATGCCGACGATATCCTCTAGGGACGACGAATCGAAGGACCCGCCGCCAACCTTTCGGGCACTTTTCGCAACGGCTGCGCCTAGACGTCCGACCCCTTGGAGCAAGCTGCTGTTGGACCACGCACGCGCGAAAGAGGCCGAGAAAATGGGTTCCCCCGTCGGTAGGCGGCGGGCGCGGGTGTTTAAATTTCCCGCTCGCTGGCACATGCTCTGAGACTCTGTTCGACTTGTACCGAGGCCAATGCGTGTACTCGGCGGGAGCAGGTGTTCGAAATGCCGACCGTATCCTCTAGGGACGACGAATCGAAGGACCCGCCGCCAACCTTTCGGGCACTTTTCGCAACGGCTGCGCCTAGACGTCCGACCCGTTGGAGCAAGCTGCTGTTGGACCACGCACGCGCGAAACAGGCCGAAAATGGGTTCCCCGTCGGTAGGCGGCGGGCGCGGGTGTTTAAATTTCCCGCTCGCTGGCACATGCTCTGAGACTCTGTTCGACTTGTACCGAGGCCAATGCGTGTACTCGGCGGGAGCAGGTGTTCGAAATGCCGACCGTATCCTCTAGGGACGACGAATCGAAGGACCCGCCGCCAACCTTTCGGGCACTTTTCGCAACGGCTGCGCCTAGACGTCCGACCCGTTGGAGCAAGCTGCTGTTGGACCACGCACGCGCGAAAGAGGCCGAGAAAATGGGTTCCCCGTCGGTAGGCGGCGGGCGCGGGTGTTTAAATTTCCCGCTCGCTGGCACATGCTCTGAGACTCTGTTCGACTTGTACCGAGGCCAATGCGTGTACTCGGCGGGAGCAGGTGTTCGAAATGCCGACCGTATCCTCTAGGGACGACGAATCGAAGGACCCGCCGCCAACCTTTCGGGCACTTTTCGCAACGGCTGCGCCTAGACGTCCGACCCCTTGGAGCAAGCTGCTGTTGGACCACGCACGCGCGAAAGAGGCCGAGAAAATGGGTTCCCCCGTCGGTAGGCGGCGGGCGCGGGTGTTTAAATTTCCCGCTCGCTGGCACATGCTCTGAGACTCTGTTCGACTTGTACCGAGGCCAATGCGTGTACTCGGCGGGAGCAGGTGTTCGAAATGCCGACGATATCCTGAATCGAAGGACCCGCCTCGCTGCGGGAGCAGGTGAGAAAATTCGAAATGCCGACGACGTACCGAGGCCAATGCCTCTCGAAATGCCGGTATCCTCTAGGGACGACGAATCGAAGGACCCGCCGCCAACCTTTCGGGCACTTTTCGCAACGGCTGCGCCTAGACGTCCGACCCGTTGGAGCAAGCTGCTGTTGGACCACGCACGCGCGAAAGAGGCCGAGAAAATGGGTTCCCCGTCGGTAGGCGGCGGGCGCGGGTGTTTAAATTTCCCGCTCGCTGGCACATGCTCTGAGACTCTGTTCGACTTGTACCGAGGCCAATGCGTGTACTCGGCGGGAGCAGGTGTTCGAAATGCCGACCGTATCCTCTAGGGACGACGAATCGAAGGACCCGCCGCCAACCTTTCGGGCACTTTTCGCAACGGCTGCGCCTAGACGTCCGACCCGTTGGAGCAAGCTGCTGTTGGACCACGCACGCGCGAAACAGGCCGAGAAAATGGGTTCCCCGTCGGTAGGCGGCGGGCGCGGGTGTTTAAATTTCCCGCTCGCTGGCACATGCTCTGAGACTCTGTTCGACTTGTACCGAGGCCAATGCGTGTACTCGGCGGGAGCAGGTGTTCGAAATGCCGACCGTATCCTCTAGGGACGACGAATCGAAGGACCCGCCGCCAACCTTTCGGGCACTTTTCGCAACGGCTGCGCCTAGACGTCCGACCCCTTGGAGCAAGCTGCTGTTGGACCACGCACGCGCGAAAGAGGCCGAGAAAATGGGTTCCCCCGTCGGTAGGCGGCGGGCGCGGGTGTTTAAATTTCCCGCTCGCTGGCACATGCTCTGAGACTCTGTTCGACTTGTACCGAGGCCAATGCGTGTACTCGGCGGGAGCAGGTGTTCGAAATGCCGACCGTATCCTCTAGGGACGACGAATCGAAGGACCCGCCGCCAACCTTTCGGGCACTTTTCGCAACGGCTGCGCCTAGACGTCCGACCCGTTGGAGCAAGCTGCTGTTGGACCACGCACGCGCGAAAGAGGCCGAGAAAATGGGTTCCCCGTCGGTAGGCGGCGGGCGCGGGTGTTTAAATTTCCCGCTCGCTGGCACATGCTCTGAGACTCTGTTCGACTTGTACCGAGGCCAATGCGTGTACTCGGCGGGAGCAGGTGTTCGAAATGCCGACCGTATCCTCTAGGGACGACGAATCGAAGGACCCGCCGCCAACCTTTCGGGCACTTTTCGCAACGGCTGCGCCTAGACGTCCGACCCCTTGGAGCAAGCTGCTGTTGGACCACGCACGCGCGAAAGAGGCCGAGAAAATGGGTTCCCCGTCGGTAGGCGGCGGGCGCGGGTGTTTAAATTTCCCGCTCGCTGGCACATGCTCTGAGACTCTGTTCGACTTGTACCGAGGCCAATGCGTGTACTCGGCGGGAGCAGGTGTTCGAAATGCCGACGATATCCTCTAGGGACGACGAATCGAAGGACCCGCCGCCAACCTTTCGGGCACTTTTCGCAACGGCTGCGCCTAGACGTCCGACCCCTTGGAGCAAGCTGCTGTTGGACCACGCACGCGCGAAAGAGGCCGAGAAAATGGGTTCCCCCGTCGGTAGGCGGCGGGCGCTGGTGTTTAAATTTCCCGCTCGCTGGCACATGCTCTGAGACTCTGTTCGACTTGTACCGAGGCCAATGCGTGTACTCGGCGGGAGCAGGTGATCGAAATGCCGACGATATCCTCTAGGGACGACGAATCGAAGGACCCGCCGCCAACCTTTCGGGCACTTTTCGCAACGGCTGCGCCTAGACGTCCGACCCGTTGGAGCAAGCTGCTGTTGGACCACGCACGCGCGAAACAGGCCGAGAAAATGGGTTCCCCGTCGGTAGGCGGCGGGCGCGGGTGTTTAAATTTCCCGCTCGCTGGCACATGCTCTGAGACTCTGTTCGACTTGTACCGAGGCCAATGCGTGTACTCGGCGGGAGCAGGTGTTCGAAATGCCGACCGTATCCTCTAGGGACGACGAATCGAAGGACCCGCCGCCAACCTTTCGGGCACTTTTCGCAACGGCTGCGCCTAGACGTCCGACCCGTTGGAGCAAGCTGCTGTTGGACCACGCACGCGCGAAACAGGCCGAGAAAATGGGTTCCCCGTCGGTAGGCGGCGGGCGCGGGTGTTTAAATTTCCCGCTCGCTGGCACATGCTCTGAGACTCTGTTCGACTTGTACCGAGGCCAATGCGTGTACTCGGCGGGAGCAGGTGTTCGAAATGCCGACCGTATCCTCTAGGGACGACGAATCGAAGGACCCGCCGCCAACCTTTCGGGCACTTTTCGCAACGGCTGCGCCTAGACGTCCGACCCGTTGGAGCAAGCTGCTGTTGGACCACGCACGCGCGAAACAGGCCGAGAAAATGGGTTCCCCGTCGGTAGGCGGCGGGCGCGGGTGTTTAAATTTCCCGCTCGCTGGCACATGCTCTGAGACTCTGTTCGACTTGTACCGAGGCCAATGCGTGTACTCGGCGGGAGCAGGTGTTCGAAATGCCGACCGTATCCTCTAGGGACGACGAATCGAAGGACCCGCCGCCAACCTTTCGGGCACTTTTCGCAACGGCTGCGCCTAGACGTCCGACCCCTTGGAGCAAGCTGCTGTTGGACCACGCACGCGCGAAAGAGGCCGAGAAAATGGGTTCCCCCGTCGGTAGGCGGCGGGCGCGGGTGTTTAAATTTCCCGCTCGCTGGCACATGCTCTGAGACTCTGTTCGACTTGTACCGAGGCCAATGCGTGTACTCGGCGGGAGCAGGTGTTCGAAATGCCGACCGTATCCTCTAGGGACGACGAATCGAAGGACCCGCCGCCAACCTTTCGGGCACTTTTCGCAACGGCTGCGCCTAGACGTCCGACCCGTTGGAGCAAGCTGCTGTTGGACCACGCACGCGCGAAACAGGCCGAGAAAATGGGTTCCCCGTCGGTAGGCGGCGGGCGCGGGTGTTTAAATTTCCCGCTCGCTGGCACATGCTCTGAGACTCTGTTCGACTTGTACCGAGGCCAATGCGTGTACTCGGCGGGAGCAGGTGTTCGAAATGCCGACCGTATCCTCTAGGGACGACGAATCGAAGGACCCGCCGCCAACCTTTCGGGCACTTTTCGCAACGGCTGCGCCTAGACGTCCGACCCCTTGGAGCAAGCTGCTGTTGGACCACGCACGCGCGAAAGAGGCCGAGAAAATGGGTTCCCCCGTCGGTAGGCGGCGGGCGCGGGTGTTTAAATTTCCCGCTCGCTGGCACATGCTCTGAGACTCTGTTCGACTTGTACCGAGGCCAATGCGTGTACTCGGCGGGAGCAGGTGTTCGAAATGCCGACCGTATCCTCTAGGGACGACGAATCGAAGGACCCGCCGCCAACCTTTCGGGCACTTTTCGCAACGGCTGCGCCTAGACGTCCGACCCCTTGGAGCAAGCTGCTGTTGGACCACGCACGCGCGAAACAGGCCGAGAAAATGGGTTCCCCGTCGGTAGGCGGCGGGCGCGGGTGTTTAAATTTCCCGCTCGCTGGCACATGCTCTGAGACTCTGTTCGACTTGTACCGAGGCCAATGCGTGTACTCGGCGGGAGCAGGTGTTCGAAATGCCGACCGTATCCTCTAGGGACGACGAATCGAAGGACCCGCCGCCAACCTTTCGGGCACTTTTCGCAACGGCTGCGCCTAGACGTCCGACCTTTGGAGCAAGCTGCTGTTGGACCACGCACGCGCGAAAGAGGCCGAGAAAATGGGTTCCCCCGTCGGTAGGCGGCGGGCGCGGGTGTTTAAATTTCCCGCTCGCTGGCACATGCTCTGAGACTCTGTTCGACTTGTACCGAGGCCAATGCGTGTACTCGGCGGGAGCAGGTGTTCGAAATGCCGACCGTATCCTCTAGGGACGACGAATCGAAGGACCCGCCGCCAACCTTTCGGGCACTTTTCGCAACGGCTGCGCCTAGACGTCCGACCCGTTGGAGCAAGCTGCTGTTGGACCACGCACGCGCGAAAGAGGCCGAGAAAATGGGTTCCCCGTCGGTAGGCGGCGGGCGCGGGTGTTTAAATTTCCCGCTCGCTGGCACATGCTCTGAGACTCTGTTCGACTTGTACCGAGGCCAATGCGTGTACTCGGCGGGAGCAGGTGTTCGAAATGCCGACCGTATCCTCTAGGGACGACGAATCGAAGGACCCGCCGCCAACCTTTCGGGCACTTTTCGCAACGGCTGCGCCTAGACGTCCGACCCGTTGGAGCAAGCTGCTGTTGGACCACGCACGCGCGAAACAGACCGAGAAAATGGGTTCCCCCGTCGGTAGGCGGCGGGCGCGGGTGTTTAAATTTCCCGCTCGCTGGCACATGCTCTGAGACTCTGTTCGACTTGTACCGAGGCCAATGCGTGTACTCGGCGGGAGCAGGTGTTCGAAATGCCGACCGTATCCTCTAGGGACGACGAATCGAAGGACCCGCCGCCAACCTTTCGGGCACTTTTCGCAACGGCTGCGCCTAGACGTCCGACCCCTTGGAGCAAGCTGCTGTTGGACCACGCACGCGCGAAAGAGGCCGAGAAAATGGGTTCCCCCGTCGGTAGGCGGCGGGCGCGGGTGTTTAAATTTCCCGCTCGCTGGCACATGCTCTGAGACTCTGTTCGACTTGTACCGAGGCCAATGCGTGTACTCGGCGGGAGCAGGTGTTCGAAATGCCGACCGTATCCTCTAGGGACGACGAATCGAAGGACCCGCCGCCAACCTTTCGGGCACTTTTCGCAACGGCTGCGCCTAGACGTCCGACCCCTTGGAGCAAGCTGCTGTTGGACCACGCACGCGCGAAACAGGCCGAGAAAATGGGTTCCCCGTCGGTAGGCGGCGGGCGCGGGTGTTTAAATTTCCCGCTCGCTGGCACATGCTCTGAGACTCTGTTCGACTTGTACCGAGGCCAATGCGTGTACTCGGCGGGAGCAGGTGTTCGAAATGCCGACCGTATCCTCTAGGGACGACGAATCGAAGGACCCGCCGCCAACCTTCTGGGCACTTTTCGCAACGGCTGCGCCTAGACGTCCGACCCCTTGGAGCAAGCTGCTGTTGGACCACGCACGCGCGAAAGAGGCCGAGAAAATGGGTTCCCCCGTCGGTAGGCGGCGGGCGCTGGTGTTTAAATTTCCCGCTCGCTGGCACATGCTCTGAGACTCTGTTCGACTTGTACCGAGGCCAATGCGTGTACTCGGCGGGAGCAGGTGATCGAAATGCCGACGATATCCTCTAGGGACGACGAATCGAAGGACCCGCCGCCAACCTTTCGGGCACTTTTCGCAACGGCTGCGCCTAGACGTCCGACCCCTTTGGAGCAAGCTGCTGTTGGACCACGCACGCGCGAAACAGACCGAGAAAATGGGTTCTTCCGTCGGTAGGCGGCGGGCGCGGGTGTTTAAATTTCCCGCTCGCTGGCACATGCTCTGAGACTCTGTTCGACTTGTACCGAGGCCAATGCGTGTACTCGGCGGGAGCAGGTGTTCGAAATGCCGACAGTATCCTCTAGGGACGACGAATCGAAGGACCCGCCGCCAACCTTTCGGGCACTTTTCGCAACGGCTGCGCCTAGACGTCCGACCCTTGGAGCAAGCTGCTGTTGGACCACGCAAGCGCGAAAGAGGCCGAGAAAATGGGTTCCCCCGTCGGTAGGTGGCGGGCGCGGGTGTTTAAATTTCCGCTCGCTGGCACATGCTCTGAGACTCTGTTCGACTTGTACCGAGGCCAATGCGTGTACTCGGCGGGAGCAGGTGTTCGAAATGCCG
>NC_134832.1:68929077-69029798 GCF_004210375.1 Tachypleus tridentatus
CTAACATGGCAATTCTTCTATCATCTCATGACACAGTGGTTGTTACTTAACACCAGCCATTCTTCTATCATCCATGACACTGTGGTTTGTTACCGTTGACGTCAGCCATTCTTCTATCATCCATGTACACTGTGGTTGTTATTTAACAACCAGCCATTCTTCTATCATCCATGACACTGTGGTTGTTACTTAACAACCAACCATTCTTCTATTATCCATGACACTGTGGTTGTTAGTTAACATCCAACCATTTATCTATCATCCATGACATTGTTGTTGTTAGTTAACAACCAGCCATTCTTCTATCATCCATGACACTGTGGTTGGTTAGTTTACAACCAGCCATTCTTCCATCATCCATGACACTGTAATTATTTGTTTAGAACAAGCTATTCTTCTATCATCCATGACACTGTTGTTATAACTTATACAACCAACCATTTATCTATAATCCATGACATTGTGGTTGTTAGTTTACAAACAGCCATTCTTCAGTTATTCATCACAGTTCTATAGTTGTGTTAACTAACAACCATCCATTCTTCTATCATCCTTGACACTGTAGGTTGTAGTTTAACAACCAACCATTCTCTATCATAAATAACATGTGTGGCTGGTTGTTAACTAGAACCACATTGTCATCCATGACTGGCTTGTTAACAATTACCATGCCATAGATCATCCAGAATGTGGATGTTAACTATCAACCACCGTTCATAGATATCCATGACAATAGCTAGTTGTTAATTAACAATATCTTTCTATCATCCTGACACTGTTGTTTTACTAACAATAGCCATTCTTCTATCTATGACACTGTGGTTGTTAGTTAACATCCAGCCATTCTTCTATCATCCATGGCACTGTAGTTTGTTACTGAACAACCAACCATTCTTCAGTCATCCATGACACAATGGTTGTTAGTTAAACAACCAACCATTCTTCTATCATCCATGACATTGTGGTTTGTTGGTTAACAACCATCTATTCTTCTATCATCCATGACACTGTGGTTGTTACTTAACAACCAGCCATTCTTCTATCATCCATGACACTGTGGTTGTTAGTTAACAACCAACCATTCTTCTATCATCCATGGCACATTGTGGTTGTTACTTAACAACCAGCCATTCTTTTAGTCATTCATGACATTGTGGTTTGTTAGTTAGAAACCAGCCATTCTTCTTTCATACCATGACCCGTAATTGTTAAATAACAACCAGCCATTCTTCATCCATCATTGTGGTTTGTTGACAATCCATGACTGTGGTTTTAATTAACAACCAGCCATTCTTCTATCATCCATAACACTGTGGTTGTTAGTTAACAACCAACCATTCCTCTATCATCCATGACACTAGGTTGTTAATTAACAACCAGCCATTCTTCAGTCATCCATGACATTTTGATTGTTGGTTAACAACCATCCATTCTTCTAATCATCCATGCCATTCCACATTTGGTTTGTTAGTTCAACCTTAATCTATGACACTGTGGTTTGTTATTTAACAACCATTCTTTTTTATCATCCATGACACTGTGGTTGTTGGTTAACAACCAGCCATTCATCTGTCATCCATGATATTGTGATTTGTTAGTTAACAACCAGCCAACCTTCTATCATCCATGACACTGTAGTTTGTTGGTTAAAACCAACCATTCATACATCTAATCCATGACACTGTAATTGTTAGATAACAAACAGAACCAGTTTAGAACCCATTCTTCATCCATGACATTTTAACAAGAAGCCATTCTTCAGTCATCCATGTGGTTGTTAGTTAACAACCAGCCATTCTTTCATCCATGACACTGTAATTTTTATTAACAAACAAGCCATTCTTCATGATCCATGACTGTGTAGTTTGTTGGTCAACATCCAGACCATTCTTCTATCATCCATGACACTGTGGTTGTTAGGTTAAGTTAAAACCAACCATTCCTCTATCATCCATGACATTGTGGTTGTTGGTTAACAACCAGCCATTCTTCTATCATCTGTTATATAACATGACACTGTGGTTGTTACTGTGGTTGTTAGATGACATCAAGCCATTCTTCTATCATCCATGACACTGTGGTTGTTAGTTGACATCCAGCCATTCTTCTGTCATCCATGACTGTCATCCACTGTGATTGTTAGTTAACAACCAGCCATTCTTCTATCATCCATGACACTTGTGGTTATTGGTTAAAACCAGCCATTATACTCTAATCCATGACACTGTAATTATGACTTTAACCAGCCATTCTTCAGTCATTCATGACATTATGGTTGTTAGTTAACAACCAACCATTCTTCTATCATCCATGACACTGTGGTTGTTGTCTTTTGTTACTTAACAACCAGCCATTCTTCAGTCATTCATGACATTGTGGTTTGTTAGTTAAAACCAGCTATTCTTCTTTCATCCATGACACTGTATTTGTTAGTTAACAACCAGCCATTCTTCAGTCTTTCATGACAATATGGTTTTAATTGACAACCAGTCATTCTTATATCATCGATGACATTATGGTTGTTATTTAACAAATATGCCATTCTTCTATCATCCATGACACTGTAATTGTTACCTTACAACCAACCATTCTATATTATCCATGACACTGTGGTTGTTAGTTAACAACCAACCATTTTCTGTCGTCCATAACATTGTGGTTTGTTGGTTAACAACCAGAACATTCTTCTATCATTCATGACACTGTAATTTTTACTTAACAACCAGCCATTCTTCATTCATCCATGACAATTGTGATTTTTAGTTAAGAACAGCCATTGTTCTATCATCCATGACACTGTGGTTGTTATTTGACAACCAGCCTTTCTTCTAATATCCATGACACTGTAACTGAAAAAAAAAACAAACCATTCTTCAATCATCCGTGACACTGTGTTTGTTTGTAACAACAACCAGCCATTCTTCTAACATCCATGACACTGTGGTTCTTAGTTTACAACCAGCCATTTTTCTATCATCCATGACATTACGATGGTTAGTTATCAACAAGCCATTCTTCTTTCATCCATGACACTGAGTTTGTTATTTAACAATCAGCCATTCTTCTATCATCCATGACACTGTGGTTGTTAGTTAACAACCAACCATTCTTCTATCATCCATGACACTGTAATTGTTACCGAACAACCAACCATTCTTCAATCATCCATGACACTGTAGTTGTTAGTTAACAAACAAAGCCATTCCTTCTATCATCCATGACATTGTGGTTGTTAGTTAACAACCAGCCATTCTTCTATCATCCATGACACTGTGGTTGTTAGTTAACAACAGCCATTCTTCTATCATCCATGACACTGTAAGTGTTAGTTTAGAACAAAGCCATTCTTCTATCATCCATGACATTGTGGTTGTTAGTTAACAACCAGCCATTCTTCTATCATCCATGACATTGTGGTTGTTAGTTAACAACCAGCCATTCTTCAATCATCCATGACACTGTGGTTGTTAGTTAACAACCAACCATTCTCTATCATCCAACACATTGTGGTTGTTAGTTAACAACCAGCCATTCTTCTATCATCCATATGATTATCGTTGTTATTTAACAACCAGCCATTCTTCTTTCATCCATGACACTGCTGTTATAAGTTAACAACCAGCCATTCTTTTATCATCCATGACACTGTGTTTGTTAGTTAACAACCAGCCATTCTTCTATCATCCATGACACTGTGGTTGTTGGTTAACAACCAGCCATTCTTTATCATCCATGACACTTAGGTTGTTAATTAAAAACCAGCCATTCTTTTATCATCCATGACACCGTAATTGTTACTAGATAACCAGCCATTCTTTAGTCATTCATGACACTGTGGTTGTTAGTTAAAAACCATCCATCTTTCTATTCATCCATGACATTGTGGTGTTAGTTAACAACCAGCCATTCTTCTATCATCCATGACACTGTGGTTGTTAGTTAACAACCAGCCATTCTTCTAACATCCATGACATTGTGGTTCTTAGTTAACAACCAACCATTCATCTAACATCCATGACATTGTGGTTGTTAGTTAACATCCAGCCAACCTTCTATCATCCATTGACACTGTGGTTGTTACTTAACAACCAGCCATTCTTCTATCATCTCATGAGACTGTGGTTGTTAATTAACAACCAGCCATTCTTCTATCATCCATGACACTGTAATTGTTACTTAACAACCAGCCATTCTTAAGCCATCCATGACACTGTGGTTTGTTAATTAACAACCAACTATTTTTCTATCATCCATGACATTGTGGTTGTTAGTTAACAACCAGCCATCCTTCTTTCATCTCTGACACTGTAATTGTTATTTAACAACCAGCCATTCTTCTATCATCCATGACACTGTATTTGTTACCGAACAAACAACCATTCTTCAATCATCCATGACACTGTGGTTGTTAGTTAACAACCAGCCATTCTTCTATCATCCATGACACTGTGGTTGTTACTTAACAACCAACCTTTCCTCTATCATCCATGACACTAGGTTGTTAATAAACAATTAGCCATTCTTCAGTCATTCATAACATTTTGATTGTTAGTTAACAACCATCCATCCTTCTATCATCCATGACATTGTGGTTTGTTGGTTAACAACTAGCCATTCTTTATCATCCATTACACTGTATTTGTTACCGAACAAACAACCATTCTTCAATCATCCGTGACACTGTGGTTGTTAGTTAACAACCAGCCATTCTTCTAACATCTATAACACTATGATTGTTAGTTAAAAACCAACCATTCCTCTATCATCCATGACATTGTGGTTGTTAGTTAACAACCATCCATCCTTATATCATCCATGACACTGTGGTTGTTACTTAACAACAAGCCATTCTTCTATCATCCATGACACCGTGGTTGTTAGTTGACATCCAGCCATTCTTCTGTCATCCATGATACTATGGTTGTTAACTAACACCCAGCCATTCTTCTATGATCCATAACACTGTGGTTATTAGTTAGAAACCAGCCATTATACTCTAATCCATGACACTGTAATTATGACTTTACAACCAACCATTTTTCAGTCATTCATGACATTATGATTGTTAATTAACAACCAACCATTTTCTATCATCCATGACATTGTCTTTGTTACTTAACAACCAGCCATTCTTCAGTCATTCATGACATTGTGGTTGTTAGTTAAGAACCAGCTATTCTTCTTTCATCCATGACACCGTATTTGTTATATAACAACCAGCCATTCTTCAGTCTTTCATGACAATATGGTTTTAATTGACAACCAGTCATTCTTATATCATCGATGACATTATGGTTGTTATTTAACAAATATGCCATTCTTCTATCATCCATGACACTGTAATTGTTACCTTACAACCAACCATATATATATTATCCATAACACTGTGGTTGTTAGTTAACAACCAACCATTTTTCTGTCGTCCATAACATTGTGGTTGTTAGTTAACAACCAGAACATTCTTCTATCATTCATGACACTGTAATTTTACTTAACAACCAGCCATTCTTCATTCATCCATGACAATGTGGTTTTTAGTTAAGAAACAGCCATTGTTCTATCATCCATGACACTGTGGTTGTTATTTGACAACCAGCCTTTATTCTATCATCCATGACACTGTAACTGAACAATCAACCATTCTTCAATAATTCGTGACACTGTGTTTGTTAGTTAACAAACAGCCATTCTTCTAACATCCATAGCACTGTGGTTCTTAGTTAACAACCAACCATTCCTCTATCATCCATGACATTGTGGTTGTTAGTTGACAAACATACATCATTCTATTATCCATGACACTGTGGTTATTACTTAACAACCAACAATTTCTCTATCATCCATAACATTACGATTGTTAGATATCAACAAGCCATTCTTCTTTCATCCATGACACTGAGTTTGTTATTTAACAATCAGCCATTCTTCTATCATCCATGACACTGTGGTTGTTAGTTAACAACCAACCACTCTTCTATAAACCATGACACTGTAATTGTTACCGAACAACCAACCATTCCTCAATCATCCGTGACACTGTAGTTGTTAGTTAAGAACAAACCATTCCTCTATCATCCAACACATTGTGGTTGTTAGTTAACAACCAGCCTTTCTTCTATCATCTATGACATTGTGGTTGTTAGTTAACAAACAGCCATTTTTCTATCATCCATGACACTGTTGTTGTTATTTAACAATCAGCCTTTCTTCTATCATCCATGACACTGTAATTGTTACCGAACAATCAGCCATTCTTAAAAATCCGTGACACTGTGGTTATTAGTTATCAACCAGCCATTCTTCTAACATCCATAACATTGTGAATGTTAGTTAACAACCATCCATCCTTCTATAATCCATGACACTGTGGTTGTTGTTAACAACTAGCCATTCTTCTGTCATCCATGACACTGTGGTTGTTAGTTGACATCCAGCCATTCTTATATCATCCATGACACTGTGGTTATTATATAACAACTAGCCATTCTTCTATCATCCATGACACTGTGGTTATTATAAAACAACTAGCCATTCTTCTATCATCCATGACACTTTGGTTGTTGGTTGATATCCAACTATTCTTTTGTCATCCATGATACTATGATTGTTAACTAACAACCAGCCATTCTTCTATCATCCATGACACTGTAGTTGTTAGTTAGAAACCAGCCATTATACTCTAATCCATGACACTGTAATTATTACTTAAGAACCAGCCATTCTTCAGTCATTTGTGACATTGTGATTGTTAGTTAACAACCATTTATCCTTCTATCATCCATGACACTGTGGTTGTTACTTAACCACTAGCCATTCTTCTATCATCCATGACACTGTGGTTGTTAGTTAACATCCAGCCATTCTTCTTACATCTATAACACAATGGTTGATAGTTAAAAACCAACCATTCCTCTATCATCCATGATATTGTGGTTGTTAGTTAACATCCATCTATCCTTGTATCATCCATGACACTGTGGTTGTTACTTAACAACAAGCCATTCTTCTATCATCCATGACACCGTGGTTGTTAATTAACAACCAACCATTTTTATCATCCATTACATTGTATTTGTTACTTAACAACCAGCCATTTTTCAGTCATTCATGACATTGTGGTTGTTAGTTAAGAACCAGCTATTCTTCTTTCATCCATGACCCGTATTTGTTACATAACAACCAGCCATTCTTCAGTCATTCATGACAATATGATTTTAATTAACAACCAGCCATTCTTCTGACATCCATAACACTGTTGTTGTCAGTTAACAACCAACCTTTCCTCTATCATCCATGACACTAGGTTGTTAATAAACAATTAGAGATTCTTCAGTCATTCATAACATTTTGATTGTTAGTTAACAACCCTCCATCCTTCTATCATCCATGACATTTGGTTGTTAGTTAACAACTAGCCATTCTTTTATCATCCATTACACTGTGGTTGTTAGTTGACATTCAGCTATTCATCTGTCATCCATGATACTATGGTTGTTAACTAACAACCAGCCATTCTTCTATCATCCATGACACTGTGGTTGTTAGTTAGAAACCAGCCATTATACTCTAATCCATGACACTGTAATTGTTACTTAGAACCAGCCATTCTTCAGTCATTTATGACACTGTGGTTGTTACTTAACCACTAGCCATTCTTCTATCATCCATGACACTGTGGTTGTTAGTTAACATCCAGCCATTCTTCTAACATCTATAACACTATGATTGTTGGTTAAAACCAACCATTCCTCTATCATCCATGACATTGTGGTTGTTAGTTAACAACCATCCATCCTTCTATCATCCATGACACTGTGGTTGTTACTTAACAACAAGCCATTCTTCTATCATCCATGACACCGTGGTTGTTAGTTGACATCCAGCCATTCTTCTGTCATCCATGATACTATGGTTGTTAACTAACACCCAGCCATTCTTCTATGATCCATAACACTGTGGTTATTAGTTAGAAACCAGCCATTATACTCTAAACCATGACACTGTAATTATGACTTTACAACCAGCCATTTTTCAGTCATTCATGACATTATGATTGTTAATTAACAACCAACCATTTTTCTATCATCCATGACATTGTCTTTGTTACTTAACAACCAGCCATTCTTCAGTCATTCATGACATTGTGGTTGTTAGTTAAGAACCAGCTATTCTTCTTTCATCCATGACACCGTATTTGTTATATAACAACCAGCCATTCTTCAGTCTTTCATGACAATATGGTTTTAATTGACAACCAGTCATTCTTATATCATCGATGACATTATGGTTGTTATTTAACAAATATGCCATTCTTCTATCATCCATGACACTGTAATTGTTACCTTACAACCAACCATATATATATTATCCATAACACTGTGGTTGTTAGTTAACAAACAACCATTTTTCTGTCGACCATAACATTGTGGTTGCTAGTTAACAACCGAACATTCTTCTATCATTCATGACACTGTAATTTTACTTAACAACCAGCCATTCTTCATTCATCCATGACAATGTGGTTTTTAGTTAAGAAACAGCCATTGTTCTATCATCCATGACACTGTGGTTGTTATTTGACAACCAGCCTTTATTCTAATATCCATGACACTGTAACTGAAAACAAACAAACCATTCTTCAATCATCCGTGACACTGTGTTTGTTAGTTAACAACCAGCCATTCTTCTAACATCCATAGCACTGTGGTTATTACTTAACAACCAACAATTTCTCTATCATCCATAACATTACGATTGTTAGATATCAACAAGCCATTCTTCTTTCATCCATGACACTGAGTTTGTTATTTAACAATCAGCCATTCTTCTATCATCCATGACACTGTGGTTGTTAGTTAACAACCAACCACTCTTCTATAAACCATGACACTGTAATTGTTACCGAACAACCAACCATTCCTCAATCATCCGTGACACTGTAGTTGTTAGTTAAGAACAAACCATTCCTCTATCATCCAACACATTGTGGTTGTTAGTTAACAACCAGCCTTTCTTCTATCATCCATGACATTGTGGTTGTTAGTTAACAACGTGCCATACTTCCATCACCCATGACACTGTAAGTGTTAGTTTAGAACAAACCATTCCTCTATCATCCATGACATTGTGGTTGTTAGTTAACAACCAGCCTTTCTTCTATCATCCAACACATTGTGGTTGTTAGTTAACAACCAACCATTCTTCAATCATCCGTGACACTGTAGTTGTTAGTTAAGAACAAACCATTCCTCTATCATCCAACACATTGTGGTTGTTAGTTAACAACCAACCATTTCTCTATCATCAATATCATTATCGTTGTTATTTAACAACCAGTCATTTTTCTTTCATCCATGACACTGCTGTTATAAGTTAACAAGAATCCATTCTTTTATCATCCATGACACTGAGTTTGTTAGTTAACAACCAGCAATTCTTCTATCATCCATGACACTGAGGTGGTTGGTTAATAACCAGTCATTCTTTAATAATCCATGACACTTAGATTGTTAATTAAAAACCAGCCATTCTTTTATAATCCATGACACCGTAATTGTTACTAGATAACCAGCCATTCTTTAGTCATTCATGACACTGTGGTTGTTAGTTAAAAACCATCCATCTTTCTATTATCCATGACATTGAGGTGTTTAGTTAACAACCAGCCATTCTTCTATCATCCATGACACTGTGGTTGTTAGTTAACATCCAGCGTTTCTTCTAACATCCATAACATTGTGGTTCTTAGTTAACAACCAACCATTCATCTAACATCCATGACATTGTGGTTGTTAGTCAACATCCTTCCAACCTTCTATCATCCATTGACACTGTGGTTGTTACTTAACAACTAGCCATTCTTCTATCATCTCTGAGACTGTGGTTGTTAATTGACGTCCAGCCATTCTTCTATCATCCATGACACTGTAATTGTTACTTAACAACCAGCCATTCTTAAGCCATCCATGAAACTGTGGTTTGTTAATTAACAACCAACCATTTTTCTATCATCCATAACATTGTGGTTGTTAGTTAAAAACAGCGATCCTTCTTTCATCTCTGACACTGTAATTGTTATTTAACAACCAGCCATTCTTCTATCATCCATGACACTGTATTTGTTACCGAACAAACAACCATTCTTCAATCATCCGTGACACTGTGGTTGTTAGTTAACAACCAGCCATTCTTCTGACATCCATAACACTGTGGTTGTTACTTAACAACCAACCTTTCCTCTATCATCCATGACACTAGGTTGTTAATAAACAACCAGCCATTCTTCAGTCATTCATAACATTTTGATTGTTAGTTAACAACCATCCATCCTTCTATCATCCATGACATTGTGGTTGTTAGTTAACAACTAGCCATTCTTTTATCATCCATTACACTGTATTTGTTACCGAACAAACAACCATTCTTCAATCATCCGTGACACTGTGGTTGTTAGTTAACAACCATCCATTCTTCTGTCATCCATGATACTATGGTTGTTAACTAACACCCAGCCATTCTTCTATGATCCATAACACTGTGGTTATTAGTTAGAAACCAGCCATTATACTGTAATCCATGACACTGTAATTATGACTTTACAACCAACCATTTTTCAGTCATTCATGACATATGATTGTTAATTAACAACCAACCATTTTCTATCATCCATGACATTGTCTTTGTTACTTAACAACCAGCCATTCTTCAGTCATTCATGACATTGTGGTTGTTAGTTAAGAACCAGCTATTCTTCTTTCATCCATGACACCGTATTTGTTATATAACAACCAGCCATTCTTCAGTCTTTCATGACAATATGGTTTTTAATTGACAACCAGTCATTCTTATATCATCGATGACATTATGGTTGTTATTTAACAAATATGCCATTCTTCTATCATCCATGACACTGTAATTGTTACCTTACAACCAACCATATATATATTATCCATAACACTGTGGTTGTTAGTTAACAACCAACCATTTTTCTGTCGTCCATAACATTGTGGTTGTTAGTTAACAACCGAACATTCTTCTATCATTCATGACACTGTAATTTTACTTAACAACCAGCCATTCTTCATTCATCCTTGACAATGTGGTTTTTAGTTAAGAAACAGCCATTGTTCTATCATCCATGACACTGTGGTTGTTATTTGACAACCAGCCTTTATTCTATCATCCATGACACTGTAACTGAACAATCAACCATTCTTCAATCATTCATGACACTGTGTTTGTTGGTTAACAAACAGCCATTCTTCTAACATCCATAGCACTGTGGTTCTTAGTTAACAACCAACCATTCCTCTATCATCCATGACATTGTGGTTGTTAGTTGACAAACATACATCATTCTATTATCCATGACACTGTGGTTATTACTTAACAACCAACAATTTCTCTATCATCCATAACATTACGATTGTTAGATATCAACAAGCCATTCTTCTTTCATCCATGACACTGAGTTTGTTATTTAACAATCAGCCATTCTTCTATCATCCATGACACTGTGGTTGTTAGTTAACAACCAACCACTCTTCTATCATCCATGACACTGTAATTGTTACCGAACAACCAACCATTCCTCAATCATCCGTGACACTGTGGTTGTTAGTTAAGAACAAACCATTCCTCTATCATCCAACACATTGTGGTTGTTAGTTAACAACCAGCCATTCTTCTATCATCCATGACATTGTGGTTGTTAGTTAACAAACAGCCATTTTTCTATCATCCATGACACTGTTGTTGTTATTTAACAATCAGCCTTTCTTCTATCATCCATGACACTGTAATTGTTACCGAACAATCAGCCATTCTTAAAATCCATGACACTGTGGTTGTTAGTTAACAACCAGCCATTCTTCTAACATCCATAACATTGTGAATGTTAGTTAACAACCATCCATTCTTCTATCATCCATGACACTGTGGTTGTTACTTAACAACCAGCCATTCTTCTGTCATCCATGACACTGTGGTTGTTAGTTGACAACCAGCCATTCTTATATCATCCATGACACTGTGGTTGTTATATAACAACCAGCCATTCTTCTATCATCCATGACACTGTGGTTGTTATAAAACAACCAGCCATTCTTCTATCATCCATGACACTTTGGTTGTTAGTTGATAACCAACCATTCTTTTGTCATCCATGATACTATGATTGTTAACTAACAACCAGCCATTCTTCTATCATCCATGACACTGTAGTTGTTAGTTAGAAACCAGCCATTCTTCTCTAATCCATGACACTGTAATTATTACTTAAGAACCAGCCATTCTTCAGTCATTCATGACATTGTGGTTGTTAGTTAACAACCATTTATCCTTCTATCATCCATGACACTGTGGTTGTTACTTAACAACCAGCCATTCTTCTATCATCCATGACACTGTGGTTGTTAGTTAACATCCAGCCATTCTTCTTACATCCATGACACAATGGTTGATAGTTAAAACCAACCATTCTTCTATCATCCATGACATTGTGGTTGTTAGTTAACATCCATCCATCCTTCTATCATCCATGACACTGTGGTTGTTACTTAACAACAAGCCATTCTTCTATCATCCATGACACTGTGGTTGTTAATTAACAACCAACCATTTTTTTATCATCCATTACATTGTATTTGTTACTTAACAACCAGCCATTTTTCAGTCATTCATGACATTGTGGTTGTTAGTTAAGAACCAGCTATTCTTCTTTCATCCATGACACTGTATTTGTTACTTAACAACCAGCCATTCTTCAGTCATTCATGACAATATGATTTTTAATTAACAACCAGCCATTCTTCTACATCCATAACACTGTTGTTGTTAGTTAACAACCAACCTTTCCTCTATCATCCATGACACTAGGTTGTTAATAAACAATTAGCCATTCTTCAGTCATTCATAACATTTTGATTGTTAGTTAACAACCTCCATCCTTCTATCATCCATGACATTTGGTTGTTAGTTAACAACTAGCCATTCTTTTATCATCCATTACACTGTGGTTGTTAGTTGACATTCAGCTATTCATCTGTCATCCATGATACTATGGTTGTTAACTAACAACCAGCCATTCTTCTATCATCCATGACACTGTGGTTGTTAGTTAAAACCAGCCATTCTTCTCTAATCCATGACACTGTAATTGTTACTTAAGAACCAGCCATTCTTCAGTCATTTATGACACTGTGGTTGTTACTTAACAACTAGCCATTCTTCTATCATCCATGACACTGTAATTGTTACTTAAGAACCAGCCATTCTTCTAACATCTATAACACTATGATTGTTAGTTAAAAACCAACCATTCCTCTATCATCCATGACATTGTGGTTGTTAGTTAACAACCATCCATCCTTGTATCATCCATGACACTGTGGTTGTTACTTAACAACAAGCCATTCTTCTATCATCCATGACACCGTGGTTGTTAGTTGACATCCAGCCATTCTTCTGTCATCCATGATACTATGGTTGTTAACTAACACCCAGCCATTCTTCTATGATCCATAACACTGTGGTTATTAGTTAGAAACCAGCCATTATACTCTAAACCATGACACTGTAATTATGACTTTACAACCAGCCATTTTTCAGTCATTCATGACATTATGATTGTTAATTAACAACCAACCATTTTTCTATCATCCATGACATTGTCTTTGTTACTTAACAACCAGCCATTCTTCAGTCATTCATGACATTGTGGTTGTTAGTTAAGAACCAGCTATTCTTCTTTCATCCATGACACCGTATTTGTTATATAACAACCAGCCATTCTTCAGTCTTTCATGACAATATGGTTTTTAATTGACAACCAGTCATTCTTATATCATCGATGACATTATGGTTGTTATTTAACAAATATGCCATTCTTCTATCATCCATGACACTGTAATTGTTACCTTACAACCAACCATATATATATTATCCATAACACTGTGGTTGTTAGTTAACAACCAACCATTTTTCTGTCGACCATAACATTGTGGTTGCTAGTTAACAACCGAACATTCTTCTATCATTCATGACACTGTAATTTTACTTAACAACCAGCCATTCTTCATTCATCCATGACAATGTGGTTTTTAGTTAAGAAACAGCTATTGTTCTATCATCCATGACACTGTGGTTGTTATTTGACAACCAGCCTTTATTCTAATATCCATGACACTGTAACTGAAAAAAAAAACAAACCATTCTTCAATCATCCGTGACACTGTGTTTGTTAGTTAACAACCAGCCATTCTTCTAACATCCATAGCACTGTGGTTCTTAGTTAACAACCAACCATTCCTCTATCATCCATGACATTGTGGTTGTTAGTTGACAAACATACATCATTCTATTATCCATGACACTGTGGTTATTACTTAACAACCAACAATTTCTCTATCATCCATAACATTACGATTGTTAGATATCAACAAGCCATTCTTCTTTCATCCATGACACTGAGTTTGTTATTTAACAATCAGCCATTCTTCTATCATCCATGACACTGTGGTTGTTAGTTAACAACCAACCACTCTTCTATAAACCATGACACTGTAATTGTTACCGAACAACCAACCATTCCTCAATCATCCGTGACACTGTAGTTGTTAGTTAAGAACAAACCATTCCTCTATCATCCAACACATTGTGGTTGTTAGTTAACAACCAGCCTTTCTTCTATCATCCATGACATTGTGGTTGTTAGTTAACAAACAGCCATTTTTCTATCATCCATGACACTGTTGTTGTTATTTAACAATCAGCCTTTCTTCTATCATCCATGACACTGTAATTGTTACCGAACAATCAGCCATTCTTAAAAATCCGTGACACTGTGGTTATTAGTTATCAACCAGCCATTCTTCTAACATCCATAACATTGTGAATGTTAGTTAACAACCATCCATCCTTCTATAATCCATGACACTGTGGTTGTTACTTAACAACTAGCCATTCTTCTGTCATCCATGACACTGTGGTTGTTAGATGACATCCAGCCATTCTTATATCATCCATGACACTGTGGTTATTATATAACAACTAGCCATTCTTCTATCATCCATGACACTGTGGTTATTATAAAACAACTAGCCATTCTTCTATCATCCATGACACTTTGGTTGTTAGTTGATATCCAACTATTCTTTTGTCATCCATGATACTATGATTGTTAACTAACAACCAGCCATTCTTCTATCATCCATGACACTGTAGTTGTTAGTTAGAAACCAGCCATTATACTCTAATCCATGACACTGTAATTATTACTTAAGAACCAGCCATTCTTCAGTCATTTGTGACATTGTGATTGTTAGTTAACAACCATTTATCCTTCTATCATCCATGACACTGTGGTTGTTACTTAACCACTAGCCATTCTTCTATCATCCATGACACTGTGGTTGTTAGTTAACATCCAGCCATTCTTCTTACATCTATAACACAATGGTTGATAGTTAAAAACCAACCATTCCTCTATCATCCATGATATTGTGGTTGTTAGTTAACATCCATCTATCCTTGTATCATCCATGACACTGTGGTTGTTACTTAACAACAAGCCATTCTTCTATCATCCATGACACCGTGGTTGTTAATTAACAACCAACCATTTTTTTATCATCCATGACATTGTATTTGTTACTTAACAACCAGCCATTTTTCAGTCATTCATGACATTGTGGTTGTTAGTTAAGAACCAGCTATTCTTCTTTCATCCATGACCCCGTATTTGTTACATAACAACCAGCCATTCTTCAGTCATTCATGACAATATGATTTTTAATTAACAACCAGCCATTCTTCTGACATCCATAACACTGTTGTTGTCAGTTAACAACCAACCTTTCCTCTATCATCCATGACACTAGGTTGTTAATAAACAATTAGAGATTCTTCAGTCATTCATAACATTTTGATTGTTAGTTAACAACCCTCCATCCTTCTATCATCCATGACATTTGGTTGTTAGTTAACAACTAGCCATTCTTTTATCATCCATTACACTGTGGTTGTTAGTTGACATTCAGCTATTCATCTGTCATCCATGATACTATGGTTGTTAACTAACAACCAGCCATTCTTCTATCATCCATGACACTGTGGTTGTTAGTTAGAAACCAGCCATTATACTCTAATCCATGACACTGTAATTGTTACTTAAGAACCAGCCATTCTTCAGTCATTTATGACACTGTGGTTGTTACTTAACCACTAGCCATTCTTCTATCATCCATGACACTGTGGTTGTTAGTTAACATCCAGCCATTCTTCTAACATCTATAACACTATGATTGTTAGTTAAAAACCAACCATTCCTCTATCATCCATGACATTGTGGTTGTTAGTTAACAACCATCCATCCTTCTATCATCCATGACACTGTGGTTGTTACTTAACAACAAGCCATTCTTCTATCATCCATGACACCGTGGTTGTTAGTTGACATCCAGCCATTCTTCTGTCATCCATGATACTATGGTTGTTAACTAACACCCAGCCATTCTTCTATGATCCATAACACTGTGGTTATTAGTTAGAAACCAGCCATTATACTCTAAACCATGACACTGTAATTATGACTTTACAACCAGCCATTTTTCAGTCATTCATGACATTATGATTGTTAATTAACAACCAACCATTTTTCTATCATCCATGACATTGTCTTTGTTACTTAACAACCAGCCATTCTTCAGTCATTCATGACATTGTGGTTGTTAGTTAAGAACCAGCTATTCTTCTTTCATCCATGACACCGTATTTGTTATATAACAACCAGCCATTCTTCAGTCTTTCATGACAATATGGTTTTTAATTGACAACCAGTCATTCTTATATCATCGATGACATTATGGTTGTTATTTAACAAATATGCCATTCTTCTATCATCCATGACACTGTAATTGTTACCTTACAACCAACCATATATATATTATCCATAACACTGTGGTTGTTAGTTAACAACCAACCATTTTTCTGTCGACCATAACATTGTGGTTGCTAGTTAACAACCGAACATTCTTCTATCATTCATGACACTGTAATTTTACTTAACAACCAGCCATTCTTCATTCATCCATGACAATGTGGTTTTTAGTTAAGAAACAGCTATTGTTCTATCATCCATGACACTGTGGTTGTTATTTGACAACCAGCCTTTATTCTAATATCCATGACACTGTAACTGAAAAAAAAACAAACCATTCTTCAATCATCCGTGACACTGTGTTTGTTAGTTAACAACCAGCCATTCTTCTAACATCCATAGCACTGTGGTTCTTAGTTAACAACCAACCATTCCTCTATCATCCATGACATTGTGGTTGTTAGTTGACAAACATACATCATTCTATTATCCATGACACTGTGGTTATTACTTAACAACCAACAATTTCTCTATCATCCATAACATTACGATTGTTAGATATCAACAAGCCATTCTTCTTTCATCCATGACACTGAGTTTGTTAGTTAACAACCAACCACTCTTCTATAAACCATGACACTGTAATTGTTACCGAACAACCAACCATTCCTCAATCATCCGTGACACTGTAGTTGTTAGTTAAGAACAAACCATTCCTCTATCATCCAACACATTGTGGTTGTTAGTTAACAACCAGCCTTTCTTCTATCATCCATGACATTGTGGTTGTTAGTTAACAACGTGCCATACTTCCATCACCCATGACACTGTAAGTGTTAGTTTAGAACAAACCATTCCTCTATCATCCAAGACATTGTGGTTGTTAGTTAACAACCAGCCTTTCTTCTATCATCCAACACATTGTGGTTGTTAGTTAACAACCAACCATTCTTCAATCATCCGTGACACTGTAGTTGTTAGTTAAGAACAAACCATTCCTCTATCATCCAACACATTGTGGTTGTTAGTTAACAACCAACCATTTCTCTATCATCAATATCATTATCGTTGTTATTTAACAACCAGTCATTTTTCTTTCATCCATGACACTGCTGTTATAAGTTAACAAGAATCCATTCTTTTATCATCCATGACACTGAGTTTGTTAGTTAACAACCAGCAATTCTTCTATCATCCATGACACTGAGGTGGTTGGTTAATAACCAGTCATTCTTTAATAATCCATGACACTTAGATTGTTAATTAAAAACCAGCCATTCTTTTATAATCCATGACACCGTAATTGTTACTAGATAACCAGCCATTCTTTAGTCATTCATGACACTGTGGTTGTTAGTTAAAAACCATCCATCTTTCTATTATCCATGACATTGAGGTGTTTAGTTAACAACCAGCCATTCTTCTATCATCCATGACACTGTGGTTGTTAGTTAACATCCAGCGTTTCTTCTAACATCCATAACATTGTGGTTCTTAGTTAACAACCAACCATTCATCTAACATCCATGACATTGTGGTTGTTAGTCAACATCCTTCCAACCTTCTATCATCCATTGACACTGTGGTTGTTACTTAACAACTAGCCATTCTTCTATCATCTCTGAGACTGTGGTTGTTAATTGACGTCCAGCCATTCTTCTATCATCCATGACACTCTAATTGTTACTTAACAACCAGCCATTCTTAAGCCATCCATGAAACTGTGGTTGTTAATTAACAACTAACTATTTTTCTATCATCCATAACATTGTGGTTGTTAGTTAAAAACAGCGATCCTTCTTTCATCTCTGACACTGTAATTGTTATTTAACAACCAGCCATTCTTCTATCATCCATGACACTGTATTTGTTACCGAACAAACAACCATTCTTCAATCATCCGTGACACTGTGGTTGTTAGTTAACAACCAGCCATTCTTCTGACATCCATAACACTGTGGTTGTTACTTAACAACCAACCTTTCCTCTATCATCCATGACACTAGGTTGTTAATAAACAATTAGGGATTCTTCAGTCATTCATAACATTTTGATTGTTAGTTAACAACCATCCATCCTTCTATCATCCATGACATTGTGGTTGTTAGTTAACAACTAGCCATTCTTTTATCATCCATTACACTGTATTTGTTACCGAACAAACAACCATTCTTCAATCATCCGTGACACTGTGGTTGTTAGTTAACAACCAGCCATTCTTCTAACATCTATAACACTATGATTGTTAGTTAAAAACCAACCATTCCTCTATCATCCATGACATTGTGGTTGTTAGTTAACAACCATCCATCCTTGTATCATCCATGACACTGTGGTTGTTACTTAACAACAAGCCATTCTTCTATCATCCATGACACCGTGGTTGTTAGTTGACATCCAGCCATTCTTCTGTCATCCATGATACTATGGTTGTTAACTAACACCCAGCCATTCTTCTATGATCCATAACACTGTGGTTATTAGTTAGAAACCAGCCATTATACTCTAATCCATGACACTGTAATTATGACTTTACAACCAACCATTTTTCAGTCATTCATGACATTATGATTGTTAATTAACAACCAACCATTTTTCTATCATCCATGACATTGTCTTTGTTACTTAACAACCAGCCATTCTTCAGTCATTCATGACATTGTGGTTGTTAGTTAAGAACCAGCTATTCTTCTTTCATCCATGACACCGTATTTGTTATATAACAACCAGCCATTCTTCAGTCTTTCATGACAATATGGTTTTTAATTGACAACCAGTCATTCTTATATCATCGATGACATTATGGTTGTTATTTAACAAATATGCCATTCTTCTATCATCCATGACACTGTAATTGTTACCTTACAACCAACCATATATATATTATCCATAACACTGTGGTTGTTAGTTAACAACCAACCATTTTCTGTCGTCCATAACATTGTGGTTGTTAGTTAACAACCGAACATTCTTCTATCATTCATGACACTGTAATTTTACTTAACAACCAGCCATTCTTCATTCATCCATGACAATGTGGTTTTTAGTTAAGAAACAGCCATTGTTCTATCATCCATGACACTGTGGTTGTTATTTGACAACCAGCCTTTATTCTATCATCCATGACACTGTAACTGAACAATCAACCATTCTTCAATAATCCGTGACACTGTGTTTGTTAGTTAACAAACAGCCATTCTTCTAACATCCATAGCACTGTGGTTCTTAGTTAACAACCAACCATTCCTCTATCATCCATGACATTGTGGTTGTTAGTTGACAAACATACATCATTCTATTATCCATGAAACTGTGGTTATTACTTAACAACCAACAATTTCTCTATCATCCATAACATTACGATTGTTAGATATCAACAAGCCATTCTTCTTTCATACATGACACTGTGTTTGTTATTGAACAATCAGCCATTTTTCTATCATCCATGACACTGTGGTTGTTAGTTAACAACCAACCACTCTTCTATAAACCATGACACTGTAATTGTTACCGAACAACCAACCATTCCTCAATCATCCGTGACACTGTAGTTGTTAGTTAAGAACAAACCATTCCTCTATCATCCAACACATTGTGGTTGTTAGTTAACAACCAGCCTTTCTTCTATCATCCATGACATTGTGGTTGTTAGTTAACAACCTGCCATACTTCCATCACCCATGACACTGTAATTGTTAGTTTAGAAGCAGCCATTCCTCTATCATCCAAAACATTGTGGTTGTTAGTTAACAACCAACCATTCTTCAATCATCCGTGACACTTTAGTTGTTAGTTAACAACCAACCATTCTTCTATCATCCACACTTTGTGGTTGTTAGTTAACAACCAGCCATTCTTCTATCATCCATGACATTGTGGTTGTTAGTTAACAACCAACCATTCTTCTATCATCCATGACACTTTGGTTGTTAGTTTAGAACAAACCATTCTTTATCATCCATGACATTGTGGTTGTTAGTTAACAACCAACCATTTTCTATCATCAATGACATTATGGTTGTTATTTAACAACCAGTCATTTTTCTATCATCCATGACACTGTGTTATAAGTTAACTAGAAGCCATTCTTTTATCATCCATGACACTGAGTTTGTAGTTAACAACCAGCAATTCTTCTATCATCCATGACACCGTAATTGTTACTAGATAACCAGCCATTCTTTAGTCATTCATGACACTGTGGTTGTTGGTTAAAAACCATCCATTTTTTTATTATCCATGACATTGAAGTGTTTAGTTAACAACCAGCCATTCTTCTGTCATCCATGACACTGTGGTTGTTAGTTAACAACCAGCCATTCTTTTATAACCCATGACACTGTAATTGTTACTAAACAACCAGCCATTCTTTATCATTCATGACATTGTGGTTGTTAGTTAACAACCATCCATCTTTCATTCATCCAGACCTCTGGTTGTTACTTAACAACCAACCATTTTTCATCATCCATGACACTGTGGTTGTTAGTTAACAACCAGCCATTTTTCTATCATCCATGACACTGTAATTGTTACCGAACAACCAACTATTATTCAATCATCCGTGACACTGTGGTTGTTTGTTAACAACCAGCCATTCCTCTATTACCATGACACTGAGGTTGTAATTAAAACCAGCCATTCTTTAGTCATTCATGACATTTTGGTTGTTAGTTAACAACCATCCATCCTTCTATCATCCATGACACTGTGTTTGGTACTTAACAACTAGCCATTCTTCTATCATCCATGACACTGAATTTGTTAGTTAACAACCAACAATTCTTGTATCATTCACGACAGTGTGGTTGTTAGTTGACATCCAGCCATTCTTCTGTCATCCATGATACTATGGTTGTTAACTAACAATCAGCCATTCTTCTATCATCCATGACACTGTGGTTGCTAGTTACAAACAAGCCATTATACTCTAATCCATAACACTGTAATTATTACTTAACAACCAGCCATTCTTCAGTCATTCATGACATTGTGATTGTTAATTAACAACCAACCATTTTCTATCATCCATAACACTGTAATTGTTACTTAACAACCAGCCATTCTTAAATCATCCATGACACTGTAATTGTTAGGTTACAACAAGCCATTCTTCAGTCATCCATGACATCGTGGTTGTTAGTTAAGAACCAGATATTCTTCTTTCATCCATGACACTGTAATTGTTACTTAAGAAACAGCCATTCTTCAGTCATTCATGACAGTATGGTTTTTAATTGACAACCAGCCATTCTTCTATCATCCATGACACTCTAATTGTTACTTAACAACCAGCCATTCTTAAGCCATCCATGAAACTGTGGTTGTTAATTAACAACAAACTATTTTTCTATCATCCATAACATTGTGGTTGTTAGTTAAAAACAGCGATCCTTCTTTCATCTCTGACACTGTAATTGTTATTTAACAACCAGCCATTCTTCTATCATCCATGACACTGTATTTGTTACCGAACAAACAACCATTCTTCAATCATCCGTGACACTGTGGTTGTTAGTTAACAACCAGCCATTCTTCTGACATCCATAACACTGTGGTTGTTACTTAACAACCAACCTTTCCTCTATCATCCATGACACTAGGTTGTTAATAAACAATTAGGGATTCTTCAGTCATTCATAACATTTTGATTGTTAGTTAACAACCATCCATCCTTCTATCATCCATGACATTGTGGTTGTTAGTTAACAACTAGCCATTCTTTTATCATCCATTACACTGTATTTGTTACCGAACAAACAACCATTCTTCAATCATCCGTGACACTGTGGTTGTTAGTTAACAACCAGCCATTCTTCTAACATCTATAACACTATGATTGTTAGTTAAAAACCAACCATTCCTCTATCATCCATGACATTGTGGTTGTTAGTTAACAACCATCCATCCTTGTATCATCCATGACACTGTGGTTGTTACTTAACAACAAGCCATTCTTCTATCATCCATGACACCGTGGTTGTTAGTTGACATCCAGCCATTCTTCTGTCATCCATGATACTATGGTTGTTAACTAACACCCAGCCATTCTTCTATGATCCATAACACTGTGGTTATTAGTTAGAAACCAGCCATTATACTCTAATCCATGACACTGTAATTATGACTTTACAACCAGCCATTTTTCAGTCATTCATGACATTATGATTGTTAATTAACAACCAACCATTTTTCTATCATCCATGACATTGTCTTTGTTACTTAACAACCAGCCATTCTTCAGTCATTCATGACATTGTGGTTGTTAGTTAAGAACCAGCTATTCTTCTTTCATCCATGACACCGTATTTGTTATATAACAACCAGCCATTCTTCAGTCTTTCATGACAATATGGTTTTTAATTGACAACCAGTCATTCTTATATCATCGATGACATTATGGTTGTTATTTAACAAATATGCCATTCTTCTATCATCCATGACACTGTAATTGTTACCTTACAACCAACCATATATATATTATCCATAACACTGTGGTTGTTAGTTAACAACCAACCATTTTTCTGTCGTCCATAACATTGTGGTTGTTAGTTAACAACCGAACATTCTTCTATCATTCATGACACTGTAATTTTACTTAACAACCAGCCATTCTTCATTCATCCTTGACAATGTGGTTTTTAGTTAAGAAACAGCCATTGTTCTATCATCCATGACACTGTGGTTGTTATTTGACAACCAGCCTTTATTCTATCATCCATGACACTGTAACTGAACAATCAACCATTCTTCAATAATTCGTGACACTGTGTTTGTTAGTTAACAAACAGCCATTCTTCTAACATCCATAGCACTGTGGTTCTTAGTTAACAACCAACCATTCCTCTATCATCCATGACATTGTTGTTGTTAGTTAACAAACATACATCATTCTATTATCCATGACACTGTGGTTATTACTTGACAACCAACAATTTCTCTATCATCCATAACATTGCGATTGTTAGATAACAACAAGCCATTCTTCTGTCATCCATGACACTGTGGTTGTTAGTTAACAACCAGCCATTCTTTTATAATCCATGACACTGTAATTGTTACTAAACAACCAGCCATTCTTTAGTCATTCATGACATTGTGGTTGTTAGTTAACAACCATCCATCTTTCATTCATCCCAGACCCTCTGGTTGTTACTTAACAACCAACCATTTTTCAGGTCATCTATGACAATGTGGTTATTAGTTAACAACCAGCCATTCTTCTATCATCCATGACACTGTAATTGTTACCGAACAACCAACTATTATTCAATCATCCGTGACACTGTGGTTGTTT
This sequence comes from Tachypleus tridentatus, assembly GCF_004210375.1. NCBI lineage: Eukaryota > Metazoa > Arthropoda > Merostomata > Xiphosura > Limulidae > Tachypleus > Tachypleus tridentatus. Next base: position 68,953,251 of record NC_134832.1, read on the forward strand.
CTTAACAACCAGCCATTCCTCTATTACCATGACACTGAGGTTGTAATTAAAAACCAGCCATTCTTTAGTAATTCATAACATTTTGGTTGTTAGTTAACAACCATCCATCCTTCTATCATCCATGACACTGTGTTTGGTACTTAACAACTAGCCATTCTTCTATCATCAATGACACTGAATTTGTTAGTTAACAACCAACAATTCTTGTATCATTCACGACAGTGAGGTGGTTAGTTGACATCCAGCCATTCTTCTGTCATCCATGATACTATGGTTGTTAACTAACAACCAGCCATTCTTCTATCATCCATGACACTGTGGTTGCTAGTTACAAACAAGCCATTATACTCTAATCCATAACACTGTAATTATCACTTAACAACCAGCCATTCTTCAGTCATTCATGACATTGTGATTGTTAATTAACAACCAACCATTTTTCTATCATCCATAACACTGTAATTGTTACTTAACAACCAGCCATTCTTAAATCATCCATGACACTGTAATTGTTAGGTTACAACAAGCCATTCTTCAGTCATCCATGACATTGTGGTTGTTAGTTAAGAACCAGATATTCTTCTTTCATCCATGACACTGTAATTGTTACTTAAGAAACAGCCATTCTTCAGTCATTCATGACAGTATGGTTTTTAATTGACAACCAGCCATTCTTATATCATGGATGACACTATGGTTGTAATTTAACAAATATGCTATTATTCTATCATCCATGAAACTGTAATTGTTACCTTACAACCAACCATATATATATTATCCATAACACTGTGGTTGTTAGTTAACAACCAACCATTTTTCTTTCGTCCATAACATTATGTTTGTTTGTTAACAACCGAACAATCTTCTATCATTCATGACACTGAGGTTGTTAGATAACAACCATCCATTCTTCTGTCACCCATGACACTGTAATTGTTAGATTACAACCAGCCACTCTTTAGTCATTCATGACATTGTGGTTGTTGGATAACAACCATCCATTCTTCTATCATCCATGACACTGTAACTGTTACTTAACAACCAGCCATTCTTCATTCATCCTTGACAATGTGGTTTTTAGTTAAGAAACAGCCATTCTTCTATCATCCATGACACTGTGGTTGTTATTTAACAACCAGCCTTTATTCTATCATCCATGACAATGTAACTGAACAATCAACCATTCTTCAATCATCCGTGACACTGTGTTTGTTAGTTAACAACCAGCCATTCTTCTAACATCCATAGCAGTGTGGTTCTTAGTTAACAACCAACCATTCCTCTATCATCCATGACATTGTTGTTGTTAGTTAACAAACATACATCATTCTATTATCCATGACACTGTGGTTATTACTTGACAACCAACAATTTCTCTATCATCCATAACATTGCGATTGTTAGATAACAACAAGCCATTCTTCTGTCATCCATGACACTGTGGTTGTTAGTTAACAACCAACCACTCTTCTATAAACAATGACACTGTAATTGTTACTTATCATCCAGCCATTCTTCAGTCATTCAGGATATTGTGGTTGTTAGTTAACAACTATCCATCCCTCTTTCATCTCTGACACTCTGGTTGTTACTTAACAACTCGCCATTGTTCTATCATCTATGACTCTGTGGTTGTTAGTTAACATCCATCCATTCTTCTATCATCCATGACACTGTAATTGTTACTGAACAACCAGCAACTTTTCAGTCATCCATGACAATGTGGTTGTTAGTTAACAACCAGCCATTCTTCTATCATCCATGACACTGTGGTTCTTATTTAACAACCAGCCATTCTTCTTTCGTACATGACATTGTAATTATTACCGAACAACCAACCATTCTTCAATCATCCGTAACACTGTGGTTGTTTGTTAACAACCAGCCATTCTTCTGACTTCCATAACACTGTGGTTGTTAGTTAACAACCAACCATTCCTCTATCATCTATGACATTGTGGTTGTTAATTAATAACCAGCCATTCTTCTATTATCCATGACACTAGGTTGTTAATTAAAAATTAGAGATTCTTCAGTCTTTCATAACATTTTGGTTGTTAGTTAACAACCATCCATCCTTCTATCATCCATGACACTGTGGTTGGTACCTAACAACTAGCCATTCTTCTATCATCCATGACACTGTGGTTGTCTGTTGATATCCATCCATTCTTCTATCATCCATGACAATGTGGTTGTTACTTAAACACCAGCCATTCTTCTATCATCCATGACACTGTGGTTGTAAGTTAACAAGAAGCCATTCTTTTATCATCAATGACACTGAGTTTGTTAGTTAACAACCAGCAATTCTTCTATCATCCATGACAGTGAGGTGTTTAGTTAACAACCAGCCATTCTTCTATCATCCATGACACTATGGTTGTTAACTAACAACCATCCATTCTTCTATCATCCATGACACTGTAATTGTTATTTAACAACCAGCCATTTTAAGTCATCACTGACAATGTGGTTTTAGTTAAGAAAGAGCCATTCTTCTATCATCCATGACACTGTGGTTGTTAGTTACAAACCAGCCATTATACTCTAATCCATGACACTGTAATTATTACTTAACAACCAGCCATTCTTCAGTCATTCATGACATTGTGATTGTTAATTAACAACCAACCATTCCTCTATCATCCATGACATTGTGGTTGTTACTTAACAACCAGCCATTCTTCTATTATCCATGACACTGAAGTTGTTAATTAAAACCAGCCATTCTTCAGTCATTTATTTCATTTTGGTTGTTAGTTAACAACAATCCATCCTTCTATAATCCATAACATTGTGGTTGTTAGTTAACAACAAGCCATTCTTCTATTATCCATGACACTGTGGTTGTTAATTAAAAACCAACGATTCTTCAGTCATTTGTTTTATTTTGGTTGTTAGTTTACAACCATCCATCCTTCTATAATCCATGACACTGTGGTTGTTACTTAACAACTAACCATTCTCCTATCATCTCTGACACTGTGGTTGTTAGTTGACGTCCAGCCATTCTTCTATCATCCATGACACTCTAATTGTTACTTAACAACCAGCCATTCTTAAGTCATCCATGACACTGTGGTTGTTAATTAACAACTAACCATTTTTTTATCATCCAGAACATTGTGGTTGTTAGTTAAGAACCAGCGATTCTTCTTTCATTCATGACACTGTAATTGTTACTTAACAACCAGCCATTTTTCTGTCATCCATGACACTGTGGTTGTTAGTTAACAACCAGCCTTTTTTCTATAATCTATGACACTGTAATTGTTACTAAACAACCAGCCATTCTTTAGTCATTCATGGCATTGTGGTTGTTAGTTAACAACCATCATTCTTTCATTCATCACTGACACTCTGGTTGTTACTTAACAAATAGTCATTTTTCTATCATCTATGACACTGTGGTTGTTAGTTAACATCGAGCCATTCTTCTATCATCCATGGCACTGTAATTGTTACCGAACAACCAACCATTCTTCAATCATCCATGACACTTTGGTTGTTAGTTAACAACCAGCCATTCTTCTATCATCCATGACACTGAAGTTGTAATTAAAACAAGCCATTTTTTAGTAATTTATGACATTTTGGTTGTTAGTTAACAACCATCCATCCTTCTATCATCCATGATACTGTGGTTGGTACCTAACAACTAGCCATTCTTCTATCATCCATGACACTGTGGTTGTCTGTTGACATCCAGCCATTCTTCTATCATCCATGAGAATGTGGTTGTTACTTAAACACTAGCAATTCTTCTATCATCCATTACTCTGCGGTTATAAGTTAACAAGAAGCCATTCTTTTATCATCAATGACACTCAGTTTGTTAGTTAACAACCAGCAATTCTTGTATCATCCACGACAGTGAGGTGGTTAGTTGACATCCAGCCATTCTTCTGTCATCCATGGTACTATGGTTGTTAACTAACAACCAGCCATTCTTCTATCATCCATGACATTGTTGTTGCTAGTTACAAACCAGCCATTATACTCTAATCCATAACACTGTAATTATCACTTAACAACCAGCCATTTTTCAGTCATTCATGACATTGTGATTGTTAATTAACAACCAACCATTTTTCTATCATCCATAACACTGTAATTGTTACTTAACAACCAGCCATTCTTAAATCATCCATGACACTGTAATTGTTAGGTTACAACAAGCCATTCTTCAGTCATCCATGACATTGTGGTTGTTAGTTAAGAACCAGATATTCTTCTTTCATCCATGACACTGTAATTGTTACTTAAGAACCAGCCATTCTTCTGTCATTCATGACAATATGGTTTTTAGTTGACAACTAGCCATTCTTATAGCATCGATGACACTGTGATTGTTATTTGACAACCAGCCATTCTTGTATCATCCATGACACTGTAATTGTTACCTAAAACCAACCATTCTTCTATTGTCCATAACACTGTGGTTGTTAGTTAACAACCAACCATTCCTCTATCATCCAAGGCATTGTGGTTGTTAGTTTACAACCAGCCATTCTTCTATCATCTCTGACACTGTGGTTGTTAGTTAACAACCATCCATCCCTCTATGATCTATGACACTCTCGTTGTGACTGAACAACCAGCGATTTTTCTATCATCCATGACACTGTGGTTGTTATTTGACAACTAGTTATTCTTCTATCATCCATGACACTGTAATTGTTACCGAACAACCAACCATTCTTCAATCATCCGTGACAATGTGGTTGTTAGTTAACAACCAGCCATTTTTCTATCATCCATGACACTGTAACCGAACAACCAACCATTCTTCGATCATCCGTGACACTGTGGTTGTTAGTTAAGAACCAGCCATTCTTCTAACATCCATGACATTGTGGTTCTTAGTTAACAACCAACCATTTCTCTATCATCCATGACATTGTGGTTGTTAATAAAAAACCAGCCATTCTTCAATCATTGATTTCCTTTTTTTTTGTTAGTTAACAACCATTCATTTTTCTATCATCCATGACACTGTGGTTGTTACTTAACAACTAGCCATTCTTCTATCATTCATGACATTGTGGTTGTTAGTTAACATCCAACCATTCTTCTATGATCCATGATACTATGGTTGTTAACTAACAACCAGCCATTCTTCTATCATCCATGACACTGTTGTTGTTAGTTACAAACCAGGCATTGTTCCATCACCCATGACACTGTGGTTGTTATTTAACAACCAGCCATTTTTCAGTTATTCATGACATTGTGATTGTTAGTTAACAACCATTTATCCTTCTATCATCCATGACACTGTGGTTGTTAGTTAACATCCAGCCATTCTTCTAACATCTATAACACTGTGGTTGTTAGTTAAAAACCTACCATTCTTCTATCATCCATGACATTATAGTTGTTAGTTAACAACCAGCCATTCTTCTATCATCCATGTCACTGAGGGTATTTAAAAACCAACCATTCCTCTATCATCCATGACACTGTAATTGTTAGTTTAGAACCAGCCATTCTTCAGTGATTCATGACATTGTGGTTATTAGTTATCAACCATCCATTCTTCTATCATCCATGACACTGTGGTTGTTACTTAACACCCAACAATTTCTCTATAATCCATGATATTATGGTTGTTAGTTTACAAATAGCCATTAATCAGTCATACATGACATTGTGGTTCTTAGTTAACAAACATACATCAATCTATTATCCATGACACTGTGGTTATTACTTAACAACTAACCATTTCTCTATGATCCATAACATTGCGGTTGTTAGATAACAACAAGCCATTCTTCTGTCATCCGTGACACTGAGTTTGTTAGTTAACAATCAGCCATTCTTTTATCATCCATGACACTGTGGTTGTTAGTTAACAACCAGCAACTCTTCTATAAACCATGACACTGTAATTGTTACTTATCAACCAGCCATTCTTCAATCATTCATGACATTGGGGTTGTTAGTTAACAACGTGCCATTCTTACATCACCCAAGACACTGTAATTGTTAGTTTAGAACCAGCCATTCTTCAATCATTCATGACATTGTGGTTGTTAGTTAACAACCAGCCATTCTTCTATCATCCATGACACTGAGGTTGTTAGTTTGCAAACAGCCATTAATCAGTCATTCATCACATTGTGGTTGTTAGTTAACAACCATGCATCCTTCTATCATCCATGACACTGTGGTTGTTATTTAACAAACAGCCATTCTTCTCTCATCCATGACACTGTAATCGTTATCTAACAACCAACCATTCTTCTATTATCCATATCACTGTGGTTGCTAGTTAAGAACCAACCGTTCCTCTATCATCCAAGACATTGTGGTTGTTAGTTAGCATTCTTCTATTATCCATAACTCTGTAGTTGTTAGTTAAGAACAAACCATTCCTCTATCATCCAAGACATTGTGGTTGTTAGTTAACAACCAACCATTCTTCTATCATCCATGACATTGGGGTTGTTAGTTAACAACGTGCCATTCTCCATCACCCATGACACTGTAATTGTTACTTTAGAACCAGCCATTCTTTAATCATTCATGACACTGTGGTTATTAATTAACAACCAACCATTTCTCTATCATCCATGACATTGTGGTTCTTAGTTAACAACCAGCCATTCTACTATGATCCATGACACTGTTGTTGTTAGTTTACAAACCGCCATTAATCAGTCATTCATCACATTGTGGTTGTTAGTTAACAACCATGCATCCTTCTATCATCCATGACACTGTGGTTGTTACTTAACAACCAACCATTTCTCTATCATCAATAACATTATGGTTGTTAGTTAACAACCAGCAATTTTTCTATCATCCATGACACTACTGTTATAAGTTAACAAAAAGCCATTCTTCTATCATCTATTACACTGTGTTTGTTAGTTAACAACCATCCATCATTCTATCATCTCTGACACTCTCGTTGTTACTTAACAACTAGCCATTTTTCTATCATCCATGACAATGTGGTTATTACTTAACAACTACCATTCTTCTATCATCCATGACAATGTAATTGTTACCGAACAACCAACCATTCTTCAATCATCGGTGACACTGTGGTTGTTAGTTAACAACCAACCATTCCTTTATTATCCATGACATTGTTGTTGTTAATTAACAACCAACCATTCTTCTATTATCCATGACACTCGGTTGTTAATTAAAAATTAGAGATTCTTCAGTCATTCATAGCATTTTGATTGTTGGTTAACAACCATCAAACCTTCTATCCTCCATGACACTGTGGTTGTTAGTTGACATCCAGCCATTCATCTGTCATCCATGATACTATGGTTGTTAACTAACAACCATCCATTATACTCTAATCCATGAAACTGTAATTATTACTTAACAACCAGCCATTCTTCAGTCATTCATGACATTGTGATTGTTAGTTAACAACCATTTATCCTTCTATCATCCATGACACTGTGGTTGTTACTTAACCACTAGCCATTCTTCTATCATCCATGACACTATGGTTGTTAGTTAACATCCAGCCATTCTTCTAACATCCATAACACTGAGGTTGTTAGTTAACAACCAGCCACTCTTCTATAACCCATGACACTGTAATTGTTACTTATCAACCAGCCATTCTTCAGTCATTCATGACATTGTGGTTGTTAGTTAACAACCATCCATCCTTCTATCATCTCTGACATTCTGGTTGTTACTTAACAACTAGCCATTGTTATATCATCTATGACTCTGTGGTTGTTAGTTAACATCCAGACATTCTTCTATCATCCATGGCACTATGGTTGTTAGTTAAAAACCAACCATTCCTCTATCATCCATGACATTGTGGTTGTTAGTTAAAAACAAGCCATTCTTCAGTCATTTATTTCATTTTTCTTGTTAGTTAACAACCATCCATCCTTCTGTAATCCATGACACTGTAATTGTTACTTAACAAACAGCTTTTCTTCAGTCATTAATGACACTGTGGTTTTTAGTCAACAAACATCCAACCTTCTATCATCCATGACACTGTGGTTGTTATTTAAGAACCAGCCTATCTTCTAACATCCATGACACTGTAACCGAACAACCAACCATTCTTCAATCATTCGTGACACTGTGGTTGTTTGTTAACAACTAGCCATTCTTCTATCATCCTTGACACTGAGTTTGTAAGTTAACAACCAGCCATTCTTCATTCATTCATTTCATTTTGGTTGTTTGTTAACATCCATCCATCCATTTCTCATCCATGACACTGAGATTGTTTATTAACAACCAGCCATTCTTTTATTATCCATGACACTGTAATTGTTACTTATCAACCAGCCACTTTTTTTAGTTATCTATGACACTGTGATTGTTACTTAAGAACCAAGCATTCTTCAGTCATACATGACACTGTGGTTGTTAGTTAACAACCAGCCATTCTTCTATCATCCATAACACTGTGTTTGTTAGTTAACAACCAACCATTCCTTTATCATCCATGACACTGCGGTTGTTAGTTAACAACCAACCATTTTTCTATCATCCATGACACTGAGATTGTTAGTTAACAACCAGACATTCTTTTATCATCCATGATACTGTTGTTGTTAGTTAACAACCAGCCATTCCTCTATCATCGATGACACTGTGGATGTTAGTTAACAACCAGCCATTCTTCCAGCATTTATGACATTGAGGTTGTTACTTAACAACCAGCTATTCTTCAGTCATTTATTACACTGTGGTTGTAAGTTAAGAACCAGCCATTCTTTATCATTTGTAACACTGTGGTTGTTAGTTAACAACCAACCATTCCTCTATCATCCATGACATTGTGGTTGTTAGTTAACAACCAGCCATTCTTCTATCATCTATTACACTGTGGTTGTAAGTTAACAACCAGCCATTCTTCATTTAGTCATGACATTATGGTTGTTAGTTAACATCTATCCATCGTTCTATCATCTATGACACTGCGGTTGTGAATTAACAACTAGCTATTCTTCTATCATCCATGAATCTGTGGTTTTTCGTGAAGAACCAACCATTCTTCTATCATTCGTGACATTGTAGTATTTTGTGAACAACCAGCGATTCTTCTCTCATCCATGACATTGTGGTTGTTAGTTAACAACCAACCATTCCTCTATCATCCATGACATTGTGGTTGTTTGTTAACAACCACCCATTCTTCTATCATCCATGACACTGTGGTTCATCGTTGTCAACCAGCCATTTTTCTATCATCCATGACACTGTAATTTTTAGTTTACAATCAGCCATTCTTCCATCATCCATGGCACTGTAATTGTCAGTTTACAACCAGCCATTCTTCTATCATTTTTCAAACTGAAATTGTTACTTAACAACCAGCCATTCTTCTATCATCCATGACACTGTGGTTGTAAATTAGCAAACAGCCATTCTTCTATCATCCATGACAGGGTAATTGTTACTTAACAACCAGATATTCTTCAGTCACCTATTACACTGTGGTTGTAAGTTAACAACCAGCCATTCTTTATCATTTGTAACACTGTGGTTGTTAGTTAACAACCAACCATTCTTCTATCATCCGTGACATTGTAGTATTTTGTTAAAAACCAGCCATTCTTCTATCATCCACGGTACTGTAATTGTTACTTAACAACCAGCCATTCTTCTATCATCCATGACACTGAGTTTGTTACTTAACAACCAACGATTTCTCTATCATCAATAACATAGTGGTTGTTAGTTAAGAACCAGCCATTTTTCTATCATCCATGACACTGCTGGTATAAGTTACCAAGAAGCCATTCTTTTATCATCCATGACACTGAGTTTGTTAGTTATCAACCAGCAATTCTTGTATCATCCAGGACAATGAGGTGGTTAGTTAACAACCAGCCATTCTTCTATCATCGATGACACTGTGGTTGTTATTTAACAAAAGCCATTCTTCTATCATCCATGACACTGTAATTGTTACCTTACAACCAACCATTCTTCTATTATCCATAACACTGTGGTTGTTTGTTAACAACCAACCATTCCTCTATCATCCATGACATTGTGGTTGTTAGTTAACAACCAGCCATTCTTCTATCATCCATGACACTGAGGTTGTTAGTTAAAAACCAGCCATTCTTATATGATCGATGACACTGTGGTTGTTATTTAATAAATAGCCATTCTTCTATTATCCATGACACTCTAATTTTTACCTTACAACCAACCATTCTTCTATTATCTATAACACTGTGGTTGTTAGATAACAACCAACCATTCCTCTATCATCCATGACACTGTGGTTGTTAGTTAACCACCATCCATCCTTCAATCATCCATGACATTGTGGTTGTTACTTAACAACCAACCATTTCTCTATCATCAATAACATTGTGGTTGTTAGTTAACAACCAGCCATTCTTCTATCATCCATGGCACTGTAATTGTCAGTTTACAACCATCCATTCTTCTATCATTTTTGAAACTGAAATTGTTACTTAACAACGAGCCATTCTTCTATCATCCATGACACTGTGGTTGTTAATTAACAAACAGTCATTATCTCTCATCCATGATAGGGTAATTGTTACTTAACAACCAGCCATTATTCAGTTATCCATGACACTGTAACTGTGAATTAACCTCCAGACATTCTTCAGTCATACATTACGTTATGGTTGTTAGTTAACAACCAACTATTCTTCTGTCATCCCTGACATTTTGGTTGTTAGTTTACATCCAGCCATTCTTCTATCATCCATGACACTGTGGTTGTTAATTAACAAACAGTCATTCTTCTATCATCCATGATAGGGTAATTGTTACTTAACAACCAGCCATTATTCAGTTATCCATGACACTGTAACTGTGACTTAACAACCAGCCATTCTTCAGTCATCCATTACGTTATGGTTGTTAGTTAACAACCAACTATTCTTCTATCATCCCTGACATTTTGGTTGTTAGTTTACATCCAGCTATTCTTCTATCATCCATGATACTGCGGTTGTTAGTTAAAACCAGCCATTCTTCTATCATCCTTGACACTGAGGTTGTAAGTTAACAACCAGCCATTCTTCATTCATTCATGACATTTTGGTTGTTTGTTAACATCCATCCATCCATCTCTCATCCATGACACTGAGATTGTTTATTAACAACCAGCCATTCTTTTATTATCCATGACACTGTAATTGTTACTTATCAACGAGCCACTCTTTAGTTATCTATGACACTGTGATTATTACTTAAGAACCAAGCATTCTTCAGTCATACATGACACTGTGGTTGTTAGTTAACAACCAGCCATTCTTTATCATTTGTAACACTGTGGTTGTTAGTTAACAACCAACCATTCTTCTATCATCCGTGACATTGTAGTATTTTGTTAAAAACCAGCCATTCTTCTATCATCCACGGTACTGTAATTGTTACTTAACAACCAGCCATTCTTCTATCATCCATGACATTGAGGTTGTTAGTTTACAACCAGCGATTCTTCAGTCATTCATGAAATTGTGGTTGTTAGTTAACCACCATCCATCCTTCTATCATCCATGACACTGTGGTTGTTACTTAACAACCAACGATTTCTCTATCATCAATAACATAGTGGTCGTTAGTTAACAACCAGCCATTTTTCTATCATCCATGACACTGCTGGTATAAGTTACCAAGAAGCCATTCTTTTATCATCCATGACACTGAGTTTGTTAGTTATCAACCAGCAATTCTTGTATCATCCAGGACAATGAGGTGGTTAGTTAACAACCAGCCATTCTTGTATCATTTTTGAAACTGAAATTGTTACTTAACAACGAGCCATTCTTCTATCATCCATGACTCTGAGGTTGTTAGTTAAAACAAACCATTCTTCCATCACCCATGACACTGTAATTCTTAGTTTACAACCAGCCATTCTTGAGTCATTCATGACATTGTGGTTGTTAGTTAACTACTATCCATCCTTCTGTCATCCATGACAATGTGGTTGTTACTTAACAACCAACCATTTCTCTATCATCAATAACATTGTGGTTGTTAGTTAACAACCAGTTATTCTTCTATCATCCATGACACTGAGGTTGTTAGTTAACAACCAGCCATTCTTCCATCACCCATGACACTGTAATTGTTAGTTTACAACCAACCATTCCTATATCATCCATGACACTGTGGTTGTTAGTTGACATCCAGCCATTCTTCTGTCATCCATGATACTATGGTTGTTAACTACAACCAGTTATTCTTCTATCTTCCATGACACTGTGGTTGTTAGTTACAAACCAGCCATTATAATTTAATCCATGACACTGTAATTATCACTCAACAACCTCCCATTCTTCAGTCATTTATGACATTGTGAATGTTAATTAACAACCAACCATATTTCTATCATCCATGACACTGTAATTGTTACTTAATAACCAGACATTCTTAAATCATCCATGACACTGTAATTGTTAGTTAACAACCAGCCATTCTTCAGTCATTGATGACAATATGGTTTTTAGTTGACAACTAGCCATTCTTATATCATCGAAGACACTGTGGTTGTTATTTAACAAATAGCCATTCTTCTATCATTCTTGACACTGTAATTCTTACCTTTCAACCAACCAATCTTCTATTATCCATAACACTATGGTTGTTAGTTAACAACCAACCATTCCTCTATCATCCATGACATTGTGGTTGTTAGGTAAAAACCAGCCATTCTTCCATCACCCATGACACTGTAATTGTTAGTTTAGAATCAGCTATTCTTCAGTCATTCATGACATTGTGGTTGTTAGTTAACCACCATCCATCCTTCTATTATCCATGACACTGTGGTTGTTAGTTAACCACCTTCCATCCTTCTATCATCCATGACACTGTGGTTGTTACTTAAAAACCAACCATTTCTCTATCCAATAATATTGTGGTTTTTAATTAACAACCAGCCATTTTTCTATCATCCATGACACTGCGGTTATAAGTTAACAAGAAGCCATTCTTTTATCATCCATGACACTGAGCTTGTTAGTTAACAACCAGCAATTCTTGTATGATCCGTGACCCTGAGGTGGTTAGTTAACAACCAGCCATTCTTCTATCATCTATGACACTGTGGTTTTTAGTTAACAACCAGCCATTCTTCTATAATCCATAACACTGTAATTGTTACTTAACAACCAGTCATTCTTCTATAATCCATAACACTGTGGTTAACCACCATCCATCCTTTTATCATCCATGACACTGTGGTTTTTACTTAACAACCAACGATTTCTCTATCATCAATAACATAGTGATTGTTAGTTAACAACCAGATATTTTTCTATCATCCATGACACTGCTGGTATAAGTTACCAAGAAGCCATTCTTTTATCATCCATGACACTGAGTTTGTTAGTTATCAACAAGCAATTCTTGTATCATCCAGTACAGTGAGGTGGTTAATTAACAACCAGCCATTCTTCTATCATCGATGACACTGGGGTTGTTATTTAACAAAAGCCATTCTTCTATCATCCATGACACTGTAATTGTTACCTTACAACCAACCATTCTTCTATTATCCATAACACTGTGGTTGTTTGTTAACAACCAACCATTCCTCTATCATCCATGACATTGTGGTTGTTAGTTAACAACCAGCCATTCTTCTATCATCCATGACACTGAGGTTGTTAGTTAAAAACCAGCCATTCTTATATCATCGATGACACTGTGGTTGTTATTTAATAAATAGCCATTCTTCTATCATCCATGACACTCTGATTTTTACCTTACAACTAACTATTCTTCTATTATCCATAACACTGTGGTTGTTAGATAACAACCAACCATTCCTCTATCATCCATTACACTGTGGTTGTTAGTTAACCACCATCCATCTTTCAATCATCCATGACTCTGTGGTTGTTACTTAACAACCAACCATTTCTCTATCATCAATAACATTGTGGTTGTTAGTTAACAACCAGCCATTCTTCTATCATCCATGGCACTGTAATTGTCAGTTTACAACCAGCCATTCTTCTATCATTTTTGAAACTGAAATTGTTACTTAACAACGAGCCATTCTTCTATCATCCATGACACTGTGGTTGTTAATTAACAAACAGTCATTCTTCTATCATCCATGATAGGGTAATTGTTACTTAACAACCAGCCATTATTCAGTTATCCATGACACTGTAACTGTGACTTAACAACCAGCCATTCTTCAGTCATCCATTACGTTATGGTTGTTAGTTAACAACCAACTATTCTTCTATCATCCCTGACATTTTGGTTGTTAGTTTACATCCAGCTATTCTTCTATCATCCATGATACTGCGGTTGTTAGTTAAAACCAGCCATTCTTCTATCATCCTTGACACTGAGGTTGTAAGTTAACAACCAGCCATTCTTCATTCATTCATGACATTTTGGTTGTTTGTTAACATCCATCCATCCATCTCTCATCCATGACACTGAGATTGTATATTAACAACCAGCCATTCTTTTATTATCCATGACACTGTAATTGTTACTTATCAACGAGCCACTCTTTAGTTATCTATGACACTGTGATTATTACTTAAGAACCAAGCATTCTTCAGTCATACATGACACTGTGGTTGTTAGTTAACAACCAGTCATTCTTCTATCATCCATAACACTGTGGTTGTTAGTTAACAACCAACCATTCCTTTATCATCCATGACACTGCGGTTGTTAGTTAACAACCAACCATTTTTCTATCATCCATGACACTGAGATTGTTAGTTAACAACCAGACATTCTTTTATCATCCATGATACTGTCGTTGTTAGTTAACAACCAGCCATTCCTCTATCATCCATGACACTGTGGTTGTTAGTTAACAACCAGCCATTCTTCCAGCATTTATGACACTGTAATTGTTACTTAACAATCAGCCCTTCTTTAGTCATCCATGACACTGTGGTTGTTACTTAACAACCAGCCTTTCTTCTATCATCCATGACACTGTGGTTGTTAGTTAACAACCAACCATTCCTCTATCATCTATGACATTGAGGTTGTTACTTAACAACCAGCCATTCTTCAGTCATTTATTACACTGTGGTTGTAAGTTAAGAACCAGCCATTCTTTATCATTTGTAACACTGTGGTTGTTAGTTAACAACCAACCATTCCTCTATCATCCATGACATTGTGGTTGTTAGTTAACAACCAGCCATTCTTCTATCATCTATTACACTGTGGTTGTAAGTTAACAACCAGCAATTCTTCATTTAGTCATGACATTATGGTTGTTAGTTAACATCTATCCATCGTTCTATCATCTATGACACTGCGGTTGTTAATTAACAACTACATATTCTTCTATCATCCATGACACTGTGGTTTTCGTTAAGAACCAACCATTCTTCTATCATTCGTGACATTGTAGTATTTTGTGAACAACCAGCGATTCTTCTCTCATCCATGACATTGTGGTTGTTAGTTAACAACCAACCATTCCTCTATCATCCATGACATTGTGGTTGTTTGTTAACAACCACCCATTCTTCTATCATCCATGACACTGTGGTTCATCGTTGCCAACCAGCCATTTTTCTATCATCCATGACACTGTAATTTTTAGTTTACAATCAGCCATTCTTCTATCATTTGTGACATTTTGGTTGTTATTTAACATCCAGCCATTCTTCCATCATCCATGGCACTGTAATTGTCAGTTTACAACCAGCCATTCTTCTATCATTTTTCAAACTGAAATTGTTAGTTAACAACCAGCCATTCTTCTATCATCCATGACACTGTGGTTGTAAATTAGCAAACAGCCATTCTTCTATCATCCATGACAGGGTAATTGTTACTTAAGAACCAGATATTCTTCAGTCATCTATTACACTGTGGTTGTATGTTAACAACCAGCCATTATTTATCATTTGTAACACTGTGGTTGTTAGTTAACAACCAACCATTCTTCTATCATCCGTGACATTGTAGTATTTTGTTAAAATCCAGCCATTCTTCTATCATCCACGGTACTATAATTGTTACTTAACAACCAGCCATTCTTCTATCATCCATGACACTGAGGTTGTTAGTTTACAACCAGCGATTCTTCAGTCATTCATGAAATTGTGGTTGTTAGTTAACCACCATCCATCCTTCTATCATCCATGACACTGTGGTTGTTACTTAACAACCAACGATTTCTCTATCATCAATAACATAGTGGTTGTTAGTTAACAACCAGCCATTTTTCTATCATCCATGACACTGCTGGTATAAGTTACCAAGAAGCCATTCTTTTATCATCCATGACACTGAGTTTGTTAGTTATCAACCAGCAATTCTTGTATCATCCAGGACAATGAGGTGGTTAGTTAACAACCAGCCATTCTTCTATCATCGATGACACTGTGGTTGTTATTTAACAAAAGCCATTCTTCTATCATCCATGACACTGTAATTGTTACCTTACAACCAACCATTCTTCTATTATCCATAACACTGTGGTTGTTAGATATTAAACAACCATTCCTCTATCATCCATGACACTGTGGTTGTTAGTTAACCACCATCCATCCTTCAATCATCCATGACACTGTGGTTGTTACTTAACAACCAACCATTTCTCTATCATCAATAACATTGTGGTTGTTAGTTAACAACCAGCCATTCTTCTATCATCCATGACACTGTGGTTGTTAATTAACAAACAGTCATTCTTCTATCATCCATGATAGGGTAATTGTTACTTAACAACCAGCCATTATTCAGTTATCCATGACACTGTAACTGTGACTTAACAACCAGCCATTCTTCAGTCATCCATTACGTTATGGTTGTTAGTTAACAACCAACTATTCTTCTATCATCCCTGACATTTTGGTTGTTAGTTTACATCCAGCTATTCTTTTATCATCCATGATACTTCGGTTGTTAGTTAAAACCAGCCATTCTTCTATCATCCTTGACACTGAGGTTGTAAGTTAACAACCAGCCATTCTTCATTCATTCATGACATTTTGGTTGTTTGTTAGCATCCATCCATCCATCTCTCATCCATGACACTGAGATTGTTTATTAACAACCAGCCATTCTTTTATTATCCATGACACTGTAATTGTTACTTATCAACGAGCCACTCTTTAGTTATCTATGACACTGTGATTATTACTTAAGAACCAAGCATTCTTCAGTCATACATGACACTGTGGTTGTTAGTTAAAAACCAGCCATTCTTTATCATTTGTAACACTGTGGTTGTTAGTTAACAACCAACCATTCTTCTATCATCCGTGACATTGTAGTATTTTGTTAAAAACCAGCCATTCTTCTATCATCCACGGTACTGTAATTGTTACTTAAGAACCAGCCATTCTTCTATCATCCATGACACTGAGGTTGTTAGTTTACAACCAGCGATTCTTCAGTCATTCATGAAATTGTGGTTGTTAGTTAACCACCATCCATCCTTCTATCATCCATGACACTGTGGTTGTTACTTAACAACCAACGATTTCTCTATCATCAATAACATAGTGGTTGTTAGGTAACAACCAGCCATTTTTCTATCATCCATGACACTGCTGGTATAAGTTACCAAGAAGCCATTCTTTTATCATCCATGACACTGAGTTTGTTAGTTATCAACCAGCAATTCTTGTATCATCCAGGACAGTGAGGTGGTTAGTTAACAACCAGCCATTCTTCTATCATCGATGACACTGTGGTTGTTATTTAACAAAAGACATTCTTCTATCATCCATGACACTGTAATTGTTACCTTACAACCAACCATTCTTCTATTATCCATAACACTGTGGTTGTTTGTTAAGAACCAACCATTCCTCTATCATCCATGACATTGTGGTTGTAAGTTAACAACCAGCCATTCTTCTATCATCCATGACACTGGGGTTGTTAGTTAAAAACCAGCCATTCTTATATCATCGATGACACTGTGGTTGTTATTTAATAAATAGCCATTCTTCTATCATCCATGACACTCTAATTTTTACCTTACAACCAACCATTCTTCTATTATCCATAACACTGTGGTTGTTAGATAACAACCAACCATTCCTTTATCATCCATGACACTGTGGTTGTTAGTTAACCACCATCCATCTTTCAATCATCCATGACACTGTGGTTGTTACTTAACAACCAACCATTTCTCTATCATCAATAACATTGTGGTTGTTAGTTAACAACCAGCCATTCTTCTATCATCCATGGCACTGTAATTGTCAGTTTACAACCAGCCATTCTTCTATCATTTTTGAAACTGTAATTGTTACTTAACAACGAGCCATTCTTCTATCATCCATGACACTGTGGTTGTTAATTAACAAACAGTCATTCTTCTATCATCCATGATAGGGTAATTGTTACTTAACAACCAGCCATTATTCAGTTATCCATGACACTGTAACTGTGACTTAACAACCAGCCATTCTTCAGTCATCCATTACGTTATGGTTGTTAGTTAACAACCAACTATTCTTCTATCATCCCTGACATTTTAGTTGTTAGTTTACATCCAGCTATTCTTCTATCATCCATGATACTGCGGTTGTTAGTTAAAACCAGCCATTCTTCTATCATCCTTGACACTGAGGTTGTAAGTTAACAACCAGCCATTCTTCATTCATTCATGACATTTTGGTTGTTTGTTAACATCCATCCATCCATCTCTCATCCATGACACTGAGATTGTTTATTAACAACCAGCCATTCTTTTATTATCCATGACACTGTAATTGTTACTTATCAACGAGCCACTTTTTAGTTATCTATGACACTGTGATTATTACTTAAGAACCAAGCATTCTTCAGTCATACATGACACTGTGGTTGTTAGTTAACAACCAGCCATTCTTCCAGCATTTATGACACTGTAATTGTTACTTAACAATCAGCCCTTCTTTAGTCATCCATGACACTGTGGTTGTTACTTAACAACCAGCCTTTCTTCTATCTTCCATGACTCTGTGGTTGTTAGTTAACAACCAACCATTCCTCTATCATCCATGACATTGAGGTTGTTACTTAACAACCAGCCATTCTTCAGTCATTTATTACACTGTGGTTGTAAGTTAACAACCAGCCATTCTTTATCATTTGTAACACTGTGGTTGTTAGTTAACAACCAACCATTCCTCTATCATCCATGACATTGTGGTTGTTAGTTAACAACCAGCCATTCTTCTATCATCTATTACACTGTGGTTGTAAGTTAACAACCAGCCATTCTTCATTTAGTCATGACATTATGGTTTTTAGTTAACATCTATCCATCGTTCTATCATCTATGACACTGCGGTTGTTAATTAACAACTAGCTATTCTTCTATCATCCATGACACTGTGGTTTTTCGTTAAGAACCAACCATTCTTCTATCATTCGTGACATTGTAGTATTTTGTGAACAACCAGCGATTCTTCTCTCATCCATGACATTGTGGTTGTTAGTTAACAACCAACCATTCCTCTATCATCCATGACATTGTGGTTGTTTGTTAACAACCACCCATTCTTCTATCATCCATGACACTGTGGTTCATCGTTACCAACCAGCCATTTTTCTATCATCCATGACACTGTAATTTTTAGTTTACAATCAGCCATTCTTCTATCATTTGTGACATTTTGGTTGTTAGTTAACATCCAGCCATTCTTCCATCATCCATGGCACTGTAATTGTCAGTTTACAACCAGCCATTCTTCTATCATTTTTCAAACTGAAATTGTTACTTAACAACCAGCCATTCTTCTATCATCCATGACACTGTGGTTGTAAATTAGCAAACAGCCATTCTTCTATCATCCATGACAGGGTAATTGTTACTTAACAACCAGATATTCTTTAGTCATCTATTACACTGTGGTTGTAAGTTAACAACCAGCCATTCTTTATCATTTGTAACACTGTGGTTGTTAGTTAACAACCAACCATTCTTCTATCATCCGTGACATTGTAGTATTTTGTTAAAAACCAGCCATTCTTCTATCATCCACGGTACTGTAATTGTTACTTAACAACCAGCCATTTTTCAGTCATCCATGACAATGTGGTTGTTAGTTATTAACCAGTTATTCTTTTATCATCCTTGACACTGAAATTTTTAGTTAAGAATTAGCCATTCTTGTATCATCCATGATACTGTAATTGTTACTTAACAACCAACCATTCTTCAGTGATCAATGACACTGTGGTTGTTAGTTAACAACCAGGCATTTTTCTATCATCCATGACACTGCTGTTGTTAGTTAACAACCAGCCATTCTTCTGTCATCCATGACACTGAGGTTTTTTGTTATTAACAAGTTATTCTTCAGTCATTTATGACGTTGTGGTTGTTAGTTAATAACCAGCCATTCTTCTATCATCCATGAAACTGCGGTTGTTTGTTAACAACCAACCATTCTTCTGTCATCCATGACACTGAGGTTGTTAGTTACAACCAGCCATTTTTCTATCATCCATGGCAATGTGGTTGATAGTTAACAACCAGCCATTCTTCTATCATCCATGACACTGTGGTTGTGAGTTAACAACCAGCCATCTTCTAGCATCCATGACACTGTGGTTGTTAGTTAACAACCAACCATTCCTCTATCATCCATGACACTGTGGTTGTGAGTTAACAACCAGCCATCTTCTGGCATCCATGATACTGTGGTTGTTAGTTAACAACCAGCCATTCTTCTATCATCCATAACACTGTGGTTGTTAGTTAACAACCAACCATTCCTCTATCATCCATGACACTGTGGTTGTTAGTTAACAATCATCCATTCTTCTATCATCCAAATCTTTTAAACAGTCGAAACTTTTAAATGTGTCAGGAAATAAGCCTGATTTTACTATTACTGGTTTTGTTTAATTTCTAAATATTCATGTAATAATATTTTACGGTTTTTCATTCTATCTGACATAGTAGGTCGAGGCTATTCTGCTTTTAATTTCAGTCAGTGTTGAAGGGTTCTTCACTTTCGGTGTAGTGTGATATACTGTGAAAAGTACAGTACCATTTGAGATATACCTTATATAGATATATGAATTTATGAGCTAAAATGGCCATAGATGTCACATAATAGAGTTTTTTCTGGTTTCTTGAATTAAAAAAACATTTGCTACGGATTTTTGTCACAAAAGATACTGAAACCCGCTGAGCACCGTGGTGATGATCTATCGGAGAATAGAAAGAATATAGCACGATGTTTCCTGTACAACTCTCTCGGTAACAATTCCTCTCAATTTGTTTCATGTAAAAATATTTTTAAATTACACATATTTTAATTATTACCTGAAACTGGACTTCTAATCGGAAGTTTGTGAATTCTATAGTTTACAGAATGAAACAGATTCTACAAAATGTGTTGTGGTAGTTTTTTTCTTTCCCTGAACAGTTTTAATAATTTTTATGGGATCTAGATTAACAGAGTTCTTGCCATCACCAGTGTGTTCTCGAACAGCCGTATCAAGCATTACTATTTGTGTTTATTTCTGAAGCTAATATCTTTAATTGGAATAATTTTTTCGTTAAGTGGAAACAAGACAGAGACAATGAAGGAACAGTTGCATCACTATTTTTAACATTGCGATAAGGATTAAACGTTGTATTTTACTAAAAAACGAAAAGAAAAATTTTACGTAGGCTTAAATAAAAAGTTTCAATTCGTTTCTAGTGGCACCTTGCAATAAATATTTATAATTAGAACCATTATACTCAGATAACAGGATCAGTGATCGAATTTTTAGGACAATTCTAAATAAGTCTGTGCGAGGTATTTTAAGATTAGACAAACTAAGGTTGAGAGAAATAAACAGTTACTTAGACAGTTTCAAGTGAATATATTTAGAAAGTGTGAGCATGAGGTTATTGTACCCATATATAATACATATTTACAATCTCTCCAAGGCCGAACTTTGGTAACCTCATACGAATAACAAACAAATACAAGTCATTTGGCTGACAACTGTTGATATTTTCCATTTACACAGATCTCATCCGTTGTTGTAAACAAAACAAGGAACCTAAATGGACTTAATAACAAAGTATTAAAGGTGCACATATTACGCACTACGAAGGGAGGAGACAAGTGGGTGTTCGGCCTCGTTCCCTTTTCTTGTGATGTAAAGAATATTTTTATATAGTTATAGCGCGGTTGCTTATGACATTTAAAGTTTTCTTTATAGTATACATTTTTCTGATGAAACATTCGCATTTCTTGGCTACAAATACTCTCCTGCAAAGAATTATGTGGATACATTTTAATAGGAATCTCGAAGCCTTATTGCTACTGTCAGGTTTTACAGGCCCAAGATTCTGATTACTGCTTAAAAACGTGGAAAATCACAGTATGAACTTTAGTGAGCTTGATTTGAATACAGTTAGTTACACCCAACACTTTAGTGAAGCAAGAGTAACTCAAGGTTAGCAGTGGGTGTTGTTGATTGTTGATTTAAAGTTAAAAATAAGTAATTATCTTGATATAAATAAGAATCACAAACAAATGCGACGTATGAAATTACTGTTCACTAACTTCATCTTGTTCACACCGAAACAATGGAGTACATAAATATGGGGCCCATCACGGCCGGGTAGTTAAAACGCGCAAATCGTAACCTGAGGGTCGCAGGTTCGAATCTCCGTAATACCAAACATGCCTGTCCTTTCAGTCGTGGGAGCGTTATAATGTTATGTTCAATCCCACTATTCGTGAATAAAGAAAAGCCCAAACATTGGCGGTGGGAATTGATGACTATCTGCCTTCATTCTAGTCTTACACTGCTAAATTAGGAACGGCTAGCACAGATAGCCCTTGAGTAGCTTTGCGCGAAATTCAAAACAAACAAATAAACCCTTGAAATAAGCGAAGATTTCTCATACTTGAATCAAAAGTAAGTATTACTTTAGAATTCACAATACGAACCTGTACACTTTGAGGTATATTACATGTTCACTCTTAACATTTCAATAAGTTTTTTAATGTATATAACAAGACTGTTTGTATTAATATCATTACTGTTGAACCTGTTCTTCATAAAAGAGATGTCATGTAAAAACAGCTTAACGATATATGTTTCTTATTCGGATATTATATTTTATCATACTCAATGTGATATTCTATATTCTGAATAACAAATATAACTTATCATAGTTGTATAAATGACCAAACATGTAATACAACTATAAACTTCGCATTTATTAAAAGATGCACACATTATCGTCTCAGAATGTAAGTTATGCACAAAAAAACACGACTTTGTAAAATATACTTCAGCAAACAATTCTGTAAGCGCCATCTACTTACTAAATTTTTAACAAAAATATTGATTTCATAAATCAGTTTTCATTTTCCATAGAAAAGAAAACAAGTCTCAACAGGACAAGCTCGTAATTCAACAGTTCTCAATTTTACTAGTGTATTCGTATTCTCAACATGTAGTTGTCGTATCATGTTTCACTAGTCTTTATTATTTTCATCTTGATACTTACATTTAAATCTCAAGTATTGCTACAATTTTCAGATTAATGGCTGTTTTCTCACAGTAAAGAGAAATTTATTTGTATAAAATCTAAATTTTAATCAATAATACAGATTTAAACATAAATGTACGTTATAAATATGTTCCGAAGCGTCTCAGACATTAGTAATCTTCATACTGAACAATTCAAGTGAAAGTATTTTTTGAAATTAACATCTTGCATAATATGCCTTAGAACGAGCCATTTGTACTTTGTATTTCATATGTATTAATACAAGTTTTTGCTGCACAAAAGAAAATAGAATTTTTCACACGTTTCTGCAAGACAGCAAGATATTATCAAAGTACAATAAATATTTATTCAGAAGTCATGCAATATAATTTATCAACAGCTTAAAAAAATAACTTTATACATTTCCAAAAACATAATACAAGTATTATGGATTTGTTACAAACTACGCTAAAACAATTAATTATAACACTAAGTGAATGAATACTAAAAAACAACGACAAGTCAGATATACTGACTGAAAACCTTCAAGACATATCGCAAGTCCTGAAGAAGCCAGTAGTTCATCTGGACCAGCGTCACGAAAAATCGATTTGCATTCTTATCATTCAAACACCATTTTACACAAAACAATTCAGGGTTGTATTTCGAGTGAATAGAAGAAAATAGAAGGTCTAAGAAGGTATTCAACTTTTCTCACCAATCATAACCGGTTCTGTGATTTTCTATCAAATAACATTTTAAAGAAAGCGTGGTGTCGATTCTATTTTGAGCGAGTATACAAAAATAAAAGAACTACGAACCTTTATGATCCCACTTCCTACTGCCACATCATAATTGTGACCCTTCACCTTCCAAATATCCTGGGGCACCTGCAAGTTTCACAGATTCTATATAAGAAGTAGACGGACGTAGTTTACAACAAGTTTCTCAGAGTCTTCGAATGATAAGTCTTAACGGTAAGTATTCGTTGTTCTCTTGTTCTCGTTTATTCAGTTTCGAATTTTAGTTGTTAATTGTTATTTTAATAATTTTCAGTTTTCATGGATTATAATTAATAAATAAATTCTGTTCATTTCTGTAGAAAGTGGCCACCTTGATCTAAAAGCATGAAAACGACTGTTTTATTCCTCACAATATTTTTGGTCATTCTGGCCAGTTACCACACACTTGCACAAGAAAGTTCGCACAAAAGACATTATGGACATCATCCTTACCGGCCTTACCCTTACAGGCCTTATCCATATAGGCCTTACCCTTACAGGCCTTATCCATATAGGCCTTACCCTTACAGGCCTTATCCATATAGGCCTTACCCTTACAGGCCTTATCATCATGGTCCTTATTAACCACATGATAAAGCTAAGAAAAACCTGATGATGAAGCAATCAATTTGAAGTTTAGACAGAAACTATTCATTTGAAAATAGGGTACTTTTAAGATTGTTCACGTTTTAAAATTATGTTCTTAGGGTGTATGAGTGTTAAGGTGATGGTTATGGAAAAGGGAGCTTTCAGACATTTAATTTTTAGAAATATTCCTGATAATATGAAATTAATTAAAATTGAAAATAAGGAATTTTTAAGATTGTTCACATTTTAAAATTGTGTTCTTAGGGTGTATGTGCTGTTAAAGTGATAGTTGTGGATAAGGAAACTTTTTAGACATTTAATTTTTAGAAATATTCCTGATAATGTGAAATTAATTAAAACTTTTATGCATCATATAACAGCAAAGAATTGCGTTTTTATTTTTTGCTTGTTTTCAGTAACTTTGTAACAAATAACTTAATAAAATATATTTTTCTTTTGTGGAATTGCGAGTTGTTGTTTTTTTTAACATTTTGTGACCAAATATACCATTTTAATAATTTAACACCTTTTACTTAATACTACGGCATTCCTAAAGAAACGATTGATTCAGAAAATAAAACTGTTAAAATAGTTTTAAAGAATAATAAGTAAGCGCGTCTTTTGTTTTTGATCGATTTGTAAATACATTGTCAAAATGTGAATAGTAACGACAAGGTAATTCACCAATATAACATGATGTTCTGATGTTACATTCTCTCTTTCTCGTTGTGATATTATAGTTTAAATATCAGTATCATTCAAAAAGGTTATTTTGTGTCTATATATTGTTATATCTGTTTTTGAATTTCGCGCAAAGCTACTCGAGGGCTATCTGTGCTCGCCGTCCCTAATTTAGCAGTGTAAGACTAGAGGGAAGGCAGCTAGTCATCACCACCCACCGCCAACTCTTGGGCTACTCTTTTACCAACGAATAGTGGGATTAACCGTCACATTATAACGCCCCCACAGCTGGAAGGGCAAGCATGTTTGGTGCGATCGGGATTCGAACCCGCGACCCTCGGATTATGAGTCAAACGCCTTAACACGCTTGGCCATGCCGGGCCTGTTATATCTGAGGTGGTCATAGAGCCCGGCATGACCAGGTGGGGTAAGGTGTTCGATTCATAATCTAAGAGTCGCGGGGTGAAATCCTCGTCGCACCAAAACATGCTTCACCCTTTCAGCCGTGGGGGCGCTATAATATGACAGTTACTCTCGTTATTCCCTGGTAAAAGAGTAACCAAATAGTTGGCGGTGGGTGGTGATGACTAGCTGCCTTCCATCTTGTTTTACACTGCAAAATTAGGGACGGCTAGTGCAGAAAGCCCTTGTGTAGCTTTGCGCGAAATTCAAAACAAACAGTTGGATATAGTATTGAGATTATGTGTTTTCGTATGATAACTCGCAGCGCAGACAGGTGGATAAGAAAATGAATTCTTAACTTAGCTTAAATGCAAAATAGCTTCGATAATTTATTCTAAATAAAATATCATGAAGATTTAAAAAATACAAGAAACAAATATTTTTAAAGCCACCCTCTTATAAATATATCAGAAGTTTACTACTTTACAATAACTGTGGATGATAAGTGAACGACGTGTTTTTGAAATAGGGACGAAATATTGTAGGCACTATGTCCTGAACTTTGTTTAGCCTTATGGCCATAATATCGAATAAATTCCACTCTAATCTCAATCTTAGGCAGAGCTTTAATGTTTCTACTAAATTTTCAGCTGGAATAATTCGTTTGTATTACGTATTTTTAAATTCACAGTGCCACTAAAATATAGTTGTAAGTTTAATAATATTTGATTTGACAAAATACTTGAGTGAAATGTCTTCTTCTATGAGCTTCTATAACCTAAACCAAAATAATCATCACCGACAACTTTAAAACATTACGAACGGGTACGTTTCTGAAATGTTACATAAATAATGATTTACATTCATTTTTTACTTACTTTTATTCATTTATTTCTATGTGTTGTTATAATATGAATTACAAACTTTACAAATAATTATCCACTTTCTCAAGCATCACCCACAATGCATCAGCGGTAGGTCTGCAGACTTAAAACGATAAAAAGCAGGTTCAGACCACCGTAGTGGGCACAATCAAATAGCCCATTGTGTAACTTTTAGTACAACTACAAACAAACTATCATCATATATTGAGAACATATTCCCGTAGCTCGTGTTTCGCCATTAGTAGCACTTCACAAATGTTTGTATACTATTGAAACTACATTAAATGTTAAATTCGCAATAAGTTTGCAGAGTGTTTGAAAGGGGATTCTAACATATGAGATCAAAATCAATCAGCATGCAAAGCATACAAACACTACATGGGACTCCGGGCATTCCCTTCTTACCTCGAACATTTCTGAAACATAAGTCTATTAGTTCAAATCTGCAAACAAATTTTCACGAAGTATACACACAATTACACAATTAAACAATTACACGGCTGTTGACGTAAAATATACAAACATCTAAGGAAAACGCAACAAATCATCATTCTGTTGTAACACTACATAGAAAGATGCAATTAATTAGCATAAATATGTATGTTTAATTTTAGTAAAGCAGTGTCCTATATAATTGCAGGTATTAATTGTTAAATTATATTATCTGACAGTCCTTTTCTTTCATTGGTTAAAAACTTTCGTATATCACTGCAAGCAGTTTCAGATAGGTGTTTCATTCTGTCAGTAAAAAATGTCTAAAGTCTAGTATATATGTACACCACAAAGAGTGTAGTACTGCGAACCAGACTCCCACTTGTATAGCGGGTAATTTTTAAATGGGCACAAGATTACTACAATTTGTTTGTTCTTTATTTGATGTTAAGCACAAAGCTCTGCCCATTACGAGTATCGAAGTCTGGTTTGTATCACAATAAGTACGCAGATATATCACTGTGAAAGATGGTACAATTCTCGTCTCTAGAGACTAAAAGAACCTCACTCACTCAGGTCGCGCTCAACTACTCCACCAACAACTTGGTCAATATATCACAGATCACAATTATTTCCTTTTACTGAAATAAAAATCAACAAAAATGCTTAAATCTCAAACTCACCATCACTTTATAGCTGTATTTCAATGGGGAGACGAAGATCGATTAAAAAGAGATTAAAAACAGTTTTAACTTACGTTTAAAGAAAGTGCTATTGCATGGATAGTTTATATAGCGCAGGAGCTATATTTAGTTATTTTTGGCAGTGATAGTTTGGGCAAATTAAAGATTATTATTCAGATCTAACCAGGGTGATGGTACCTAAGCGTTAAAGAGTGTACAGTAGCAATTTTTCAAGTTCAATTATTACAAAATGTATTGTTATAACGAAACAGAAGTAATAACTTGTCTTCACAGTTCCAAAGTAATTGGACAAGACTGTTCTTTAAGTTGTTACATTAATTATTATTACCACTATGCGATCCTACTTTGTATTACTGTAGATTTGATACAAAATCGAAAAGTTTAACGTCGGTTGATGAAGAGTGGCTTGTTTTCAGAGATAATTAGTTTTACGCTGTAGTTGAAAAATCTAAAATCATGCCTTTGAGAAGATGGCTCCATCAAATGCATAGAAATCTGTTAGTCAGTCTTGGGTTTTCCACACATCAAACTAAATTATCGTAAAAACAAAACAATTTAGAACCAGCCCTTATTACTCATATAATTATCAAACCTTTCCTTCACTCAGTTGAACTGGATATCCTTTATGTGTTCTATCCTCACTATAGTTTTCATATATATACTCTTCAGGTAGGAAGGGGAAAAAAGCCGAATAAGGATGTTAAAGTTTTTCTTCACATAAACACTTGTGCGAAATTTGAACAAATATTGAGTGGTAAAATTAAAAGTAGCGGATTTAATTTTAATGAACCTATTATGTTGAGTAACAAATGAAAACCCGTGGTTTATGTGGATGAAAAACTATTGAAAGAAAAGAAAACAAAAGAGTCAAAGAAACATGTGGATGATAAGGTTATAGTTATAGATGATTTATTGACAAAATGAGTGGATTGAATAGTCTGTGGGGTAAATACAGTGAAGAGAATTGGTTGATGCTTATGATGTAGAGAAACATAGATCAGAGGAAATAATAAGAACCAAGAATTGATCAAGGCATTTAAAGAAAAAAGATCATAATTTAATTGTTTTAAGTATATTGCCAATAATTAATTATAGGGATGAAATAAGGAGTAGGACACTAGGGTTAAATACTGTGCTTAGATTAATACGTACGAATGATCAGAAAGGAGCATTTTCTGGAATGGGTGATTTACATTTAAATACGGTAGAGTCTTGCTTGTTTGCTAGGGCTATTAACTGAGCTGTAAGGAATGATTTAAATTAGAACTAGAGAGTGGTGAGGGCCGACTTCCCTTCTTATTCATGCGTATTTACCTACCTTTTGCTCCTTTTTTAAGACAAAGTGTTTTTGAGGTAGTGCTCGACTTTTTAAATTTACCTGTTGAAGCTGTGCACCAACATTCTTCCCTATCCTTCCTAGTTTCACATTTCTTGTATACATTTTTACCTGTTTCTGTCTCCTCTATTCCTGCTTCTCCTCCCCCAATCTCCCATTTCCCATTATTGTGCTCTAAACTATCCTTCTATCAGTTGTATATTTTAGCACTGTCATTATTGACAGTTATTATTCTATATAGACAGAGAGAAGGTAGAGGCCCATTAGACATTTGTTAAACATATGCAGCCAAGTTTTAAGTGCTTAACGCTCAATTAGAAGGCCTTATGCTTCGTCTATTTCTGTTTTTCTCCACTGTTTATTCATCCCAGAAATCCTGTTTCAGAGGCAGTACTGGACATGTTCATCAAAAATGCTATAAAATTGGTTTTTCACTATTTTCTAGAGTTTTATTTCTATCTGCGTGGTTGTTTCTAGACAACAAGAAATTGATATCTCGCCACAGGTTTTTCAAACTTTAAATAGTTTCTCGACCGACCTCGATTTGCCATATAGACTCTTCTTATCCTGAGGAGGTATTTTGTTTCCTTCAGATTTTTGGATGACTAAGAAGGATGTCTTGGATGTTTATTTTCACAATCACTTTATCCATGCACCTCGACTTTACATACAGTGTTTGCTGGATAGTCAGCGCTTTTTCTTTTCATGTTCATAGTTTGGTGTTGTTGTTTCATCATTGTATGGACAACTAAATTCTTTTTGCTTTTTCCCAATAAGCCTTTTACAACCATACGTTTTCTCCTGTTTTGGAAGGCAGCTCGCCTTGGTTGGTTGCAAAACCAAAGAAGTTGTATTTCCCGCGTTCTGAGTATGTCATTCATATATGTGTTTTTCAATTTATATTGCGGCAGAATCCAATCTTTTCATCTTTGCTCTTGGGACATGGAGGAATTATTTCCTACTGGTTTATCATCTCTATCCGTTCCTGCTCAGGAGGTTCACTCTCATTTGGGAACTTGGACTTTCATGGAATCCCTTATCACATATAACGAATATATTGGCCTCTGCGTGATCAATGGAATCTTGCTGGAAATTCCTTATCATTCTTCATTCATTCCCTTCTTCCCTACTCACCAACTTCACTTGGTTGCTTGGCAAAACCATTACTATTGAGGGGTTTAATATTCTCCCACTATTTTCCAAATCTTTATCTTTTTTTTATTATAGATGCTTCTCTGATGGGAATTGGAGCATATCTCGTTACTGGAAATTTTAGGTTGATGCTCTTCAGAAAAATCAGTTTTTTGTATCAGTCCCTTACAACATTTAGTAGTTTGTCGAACATTTGATTAAATTCATCTAATGGTTAGCGATCATCCAGCCTATGATCCATATGGACATCTCCACAGTTTTCTTCTATATCCTAAACCAATAGGGTGCTCTGTCTTGAGTCCCTGTTTCCACACCTTCAACTTACCTTTCTGGGCCTATTTTCTACGAAAATGACTAGTGACTTGTTAAATTCTGAGTGCCATAAATCTTCTTATAGAATGTCTATCAAGGTTTGACAAAATTTTCTCGTAATGGCCCTTTAATCTTCAGGTTTTTCAGTAGCTTTGTTCTCATCTGGGCACTCCTTTGTTAGATACATTTTACACTTACCACATTCACAAGCTCTAACAATAGATATGTTCAGCCAAGACTGGATCAACCTCTTTTACCTCTTTTATCTTTTCACTCATATGGGACACTCTTTGTTGGCTCCTTCTGGTAGCTCCATATTGGCCACCTTAATGGTGATTTCTTCTACTGAACCTTCTTCAATCTCTTGCCTGTTCCTCTATCCCTCTCGTTTTCAGTTGTTTTCACACTGACTGTGCATGTGAGATTTGTCTGGCCCTTTGCAAGATACTCTAAACTCTTCATGTTTGACCTTTTTTCTTTCAAATTCTATTCGATCTACTTCCATCCCTATTTATCAACAAAAATACCATATTTTTGCACCTGGTCACTGTGCCATTTCTTTGCCCTTCTCATCCTTCTGTTCCCCACCTTTCAGAATTCATTACATGGCTCTTCGAATAAAGTTTGTTAGTATTGACTATTGATGTTTACTGATAGTTTTTTCTGATACTTTCCTGATTTTCTTCTGTCATCATGTTTTCAATTTCTTATTCTCATTATACTCTT
This sequence comes from Tachypleus tridentatus, assembly GCF_004210375.1. Classification (NCBI taxonomy): domain Eukaryota; kingdom Metazoa; phylum Arthropoda; class Merostomata; order Xiphosura; family Limulidae; genus Tachypleus; species Tachypleus tridentatus. Next base: position 68,984,660 of record NC_134832.1, read on the forward strand.
TAATTCTTTTTAACACTTTAATCATCTACGATTTTATACTCCTTCAAAATGGGACCAGAATGATGCCCTCTATGCCGTAATAATTCCCCTTTTAGATCCTTTGGCCTCTTGCTTCTTGTATCATTTCTCACTTAAAACCCATTTACTCCTTTTTACACGAGCAGTTGTCGACATTCTAATGTTTATATGATAAATTTTTCATGCATTTTTTATATTACTGATATTTTTCTCAATCCTGGTTGTGTTTTTCGACATAAACTGTCTGTGAAACATTTGCTTTTATATGTGTCCTATCCATTTCTCAAATTTATTCTCTCTGATCCTGATTGTCTACTCTGCTCCATCTATGTAGCATATTGTTAATCGGGCAGTATTGCTCCTCTTTATGGCTCCCCTTCCCATATCTTCATGAATGCCTTGTAATCCCTCTTCTGTCTGCGATATTTCTCCCATTATTCTAATTGTATGACCTTGCAAGTCATATTTGTACCATATTTTCAGTTACATGAAGATTATAATCAAAGTTTCCAAGTATTCCGTCGTCAAATCTGGCATCTTGCTTTTTCTCTGCCTGGTTCCTTCCATTAGCCATTTAAAAATGTTGTTCAGACTAAATGTGGATACCCACTTGAACTTTCTTTGCATATTATATTCATGATCTAGTTGTTTCTTTATCCTCTCTCTAAGATTTCCTCCAGTTGCTATTTTACCTACATATTAATTATGTGACTAAGATCTTTTTCTTTTATCTTACATTTCTGGGGCTTCACACATACATCACTAGATATTTGCCAGGTTATACTTATTATAAATCAACATAATCTAAGGCCTTCAAAATCTGATATATAACTTATAAAATGGTGTGTTCCATAAGACTGTTAAATATATTTTTTGCAATGCGTAAATTCCTTAACAAGGCCCGATCCAGATTGTACCCACTCATTGACTATCATGACCAAAACAGACAGTGGATAGCCTCCCATTCTCCATACTTATTTGAATAAAATGGTGTTAACCAGCTTTTTTAACATATAGTTTCATTTCACTCACGGTCTTAAAGTGTTGTATTACTATGGGTTACCCAATGCATTTACAGCCCCTTTTGTTCTATTGTAGCATGGGAATCGTACCATTCACCAGTTCCTAATTACTAATGTGGTGGATCATAGATAATTCGTTCTGGATGTAACAAGTTCCACTTAGTAGAGAGTAGGACAAAGATGTTCTGTTGGTGTAGTCTTATATGATGTCTGATATTTTTCTTACTTATCAGGTCAGAGGCAAGATATCAAGAATGACTGGTGAGAATTTTGACTATTTTTTGCCACTTCACTTTGCTCAGATAGCTAATTCTGACCATAGGACAGACACCCCACCTGCTACAACATTTTTGCAAATCACGTATGAACTTTGTAATATTTGAGAATTCCATCTGAAACTTATGACTCTTTTTTCTCGTGGAAGAAAGCCATTTGGATGATTCCTCTACGTAAACTATTTTCTCAACCAAAACGAGCCGTTTTTACATATATATTTTCTTTATAAGTGGGTTTTCTCGACTTCACTGATTGCTGTACATTGTAGAAGACTTGCTAATAACAAGAAAGAAGGTGCTGCTATTCCTAGTTTTCCCTATTTATTAGATCATCATTGCTAAGCTTTCCATTGCTTTGAAAACTAATATTTAGATCCTCCTATTTGGAGTTCTAGATCTTATGCTAATTTTTACTTTAACAAAACTCAGTTTTTGAATTCGTCTGTCTTTTACAACAATTTCGTATTTCTTATTTTCTTTGCATCTGTTGTCTGAAGACTATCTGTTGGATGACTTTTTTTGAGAGAGAGATGCATTGCTTGGTTGAAAATGTATGACTTCCTTTTTCAGCCAATATAGTTCTCAGAGAAGCTCCTTTTCTCAGACATTCAATTTTTATAAGTATTTCGGATTCCATGGAATATAAGTTGGATATGGCCAGTCTTCATTCTTCAGTTACAGCCCTGGCTTCTCGCCTTTCCTGGTCTTCTTGCAGATACTTTCCTCCATCTCTCGTTAGGAAAAAAATAAAGTAAAAGGGAGATTCTCATCTTATCAACAGGTACCATTAACTCGATTGACTATCATATGAGGTCTAGTACTTTGGGGGCTGAACTTAAGTGACCCCTTGACCTCTAGTGAATGTCTAACATATTGAAATGCGCCATCTGAGTTTGATATCATACCACTGGTATGATATTTCCACTCTCAAATGATCCTCTTACATCCTTAATTTATGATGAAGTGGCTTCTTTTCCTTCAATGGCTCTCTTCACCTGATCTATGGATAAATAAGTAGGATGTGTTTTATACACTTATCTTCATATTCTGATCGCAAAGTCTTCACGTTGTTATTTCCATTTTGCGCTTGAGAGGCACGTTTTTTCTTTCAATTTTGCACCCTGCCTTTCAACCTCACATCTGTCCCATATGTATTTTTCAGATAGTCAGAAACTTTTCTCGTCATCTTCATTCATTGGACATTTACACACACCATTACATAGATGATTGGGTACTTCTCTCCCCTTTGCACAATTCGGAAGTATTTTCCACTCTATCTCTTTTATCCAAAGCTGTGAGAGCTGATTTTTTATCAAAACAGATAAATGTATTTTTACCCTCTCACAGTACTTCGTCCCTGTAGGGTTGCATTTCAGTCAGCATCTCATTTAGGCCCAACTTTATCTTTAAACTTTCAGACCAGAAAATGTGCCATTCTTTTAATCAATCATTCTTTCAGGTTGAACCCAAATTCATTCCCTTCATAGGTCATAAGGGAACCAATAGGACATTTTAATTGATGTGCTTGATTGTCCAGTGACCCTGGACAATTTATTGGCTTCTAGGTTGCTTCATCTTAACTGGTGGTTAAACAGCGATACATAACACTAGATGTCATTTTCCCACTCTCACATTCAGACATACATCTCAATAGAGTTCTTCCCATTAAACTGATGCTTCGCCCACAAGTTTTTTGATTGATCTTCTTTTATCCCAGGATGCCTCAGATCAATTATTTTGCCACAAACTGCCCAGCTCTTATTATTCTGGTCACCTGGATTTGGAGATATTAAAATTTCTGAATATTAAAATGTTATATAACAAAGTTTTTACTTTATAAAATGTAGAAGGCAATAGCAGTCTTTAAAGCATACAATGGTATTGGACGAAGAACTGTGAGAGAGGTTCTTGAACTGAACTTGCTTTATGTCTAACAATAAAAATGTAATTGGTGAAAAGTATTCAAAGTTTGGAAACTTAGTGGTAAATACTGATGAAGAAAAATGTGTTTACTGACAAGTAGTGTATAGTTAAATAAAACCAGTTAGAAAATTTAATGTGGTTATACCAGATGACATTTTCTTGGTGCCAGAATGAGATGTAAGTTACAGATAACTTGATGGTTTCTCAAAAGATTGTAGGACTTTCTAACGTTTTACTAAAGAAAATAATCTGGAATACGTCCAGAAGACGAAAAACGACAGTTTTCTTAAAAGTACAAAATCCTCTACCAAAAATCACATAATCTGCACGTTGTGTCGAATTTCTGTCAGTAATTTGTAGAAGAGAAGAAATAATATTAAAATACTGCTTTAAAAACCTTTGATTTTGAATCCGAAATGGATGAAGTAAGTTGATAATACAAAATAAGCCTTTTCTGTTTAAATTGTTTTTATCGCCAATTGTAGGCTTAACATGTTACGTACTATTTATTGTAGTTATCGTGGTCTTTTCAGCATTGTTATGCTTAAGCATTATGTCCATAAATTAATAAACAGTTCTTATATTACTAGCCCCGATGAAGGTGTAATAACGAAACGTTGGCTGAAATAAGGTATTATTGTTATCAGAAAAAAAAGTCGTATTCTTCCAATTTATGTTATGTATTTTAACTTGTTTTGCTTGTGATTAAGTTTTGTTTAGTTTGCTTTCATCATTACTTGCTATACTGGTGGCTACTTTCTATCTTATCTCTCCTCGTTATTCCTGTGCTTGGTTATATTTGTTGTTTAGTGTTTTCTGAGTGTTGTTAGACGAGTATTCAAGTGATATTTGACCACTCAAAATTTATCATAATAGGTGTGTGTGCTTTTTTGTTTGTACAAATATATACAATTATTATTTTTGTGACATTTTATTAGTTTAATTGGCCATGTATCCGGGCGTTGAATAACGAACAAATGGAAAAGAATGAGCCACATTACTTTTGTTTTCTAACGTGCTTTGTTATTTAATATTACATGATAAACAGAATAGATCGAAATAGATTTTCAGGGATTGTGTATACCGGCTGAACAAAATGCAATTCCATGTACATATCAAGAAGGAGCGAATTTAGGTGTGTGTTCCACGTTGCGTCTATAAAATGTGTGAATACCTCAATAAACTCTTGAAATGAAGAATTTAAAATGCTTAATTTCTAGGTTTTTTGTACATCATGCATGAGTACTTGCTGTTGGGCTGAATTTCACTGAGAAAATGTCAAAAAGGCGTGTGTTAGTATATTTAACGTGTAAAATATTCACTGTTATCGTGACTTGAAATGATCGCACCTGTAAGAAGAAAGAATATTGTAATCCATATTTTTCAAACACTCTGGTAGATAGTTTGTACCAGAAACTACCTCAAACAAATTCAACGTGCAAGTAGATGGTAATTAACAAAAATAATATCTAATTAATAGTAACACTTAATAGAAAGCGCTTGTCAGAGATGATCAGGAATATATCCAAAAACTTGCAGAACTTAATAAACCAGTTTTACTATTCAACGTTATAATAAATGCTTATGAGGTAGTTGCAACCGTTGTAATCAATGAAAAAAACATTACACTGAAATGCATGGATAAAACCTTTCGTGCTTTTTCGATACGCTCTTCGGTCTACGAGCACCAGTATCAGTTTTCTTCATTCAAACACCACGAGGAACACATTTTGAAACTATCAGGATCAGTTTTTCTTCGTAAAACACAATGAACAATTCACGCTATATTAACAGCTATGACTACAGGTAAAACAATTGAAAACAAAAGCATACAATGTTTATGAAATAGTAACACACGTTCAACATATGTAGAAACAGTAACGATACCGTCATATATTGCAATCTCTTCCACGTAGTCATTAAAAATCATAAGGATAAGGTAGGGAAATGTTTCATTTTGTTCTTTCTTAAACAAGTACTATTGTGCTCACCATCAAACAAACAAAAAACTCACTTGGAATAATCAAATAAAGTCCAGACGACAACGGACAAATAGTTGCTGAGAGAGTTCCGAGTGAATATATTTAGAAGTCGTCAGCATGAACTTACTGTACCCATACATAACGTATTTTTACAAACTCTCCAAGGCCAAACTTTGGTAATCTCATACGAATAACAAACAAACAAGTCATTTCGCCGACAACTGTTGATATTTTTAACTTACATAGATCTCGTCCATTGTTGTAAACAAAAGAAGGAACCTGAATAGAACTTATGACAAAGCACAAAAGGTGTACACGTTATAAAACGCACTACAAAGAAAGGAGATAAAAGGGTATTCGCCTTCTTACCTTCTTTTGTTGTGCTGTAAAAATATTTTTATATAGTTATAGTGCGGTTGTTTATGGTATTTAATGTTTTCTTCACAGTATACACTTTCCTGATAAAACATTATCATTTCTTGAGTTCAAATAATCGCCTGGAATGGCGTATGTGGATACTTTTTAATAGGAATCTCGAAGCCTCATTGCTACTGTCAAGTTATACAGACCTAAGATACTGATTGATTGCTTAAAAACGTGGAAGGTCACAGTATGAAGTTTATTGAGGTTGATTTCAATACAATTAGTTACATTCAACTATTTCGTGAAACGAAAGTAGCTCCAGGTTAGCAGTGTGTGTTGTTGATTGTTGTTTTCCCTCTAGCCTTTCACTTTAAAATTACAGAGGACTAGAGCAGAGCTTACAAGTTATTTTACATTAAATTCAACAAACAAATAAATAGTTATAATCAATTTAAAGTTAAAAATAAGTGAATATCTTGATGTAAATAAGAATCACAAACAAATGTGACGTATGAAATCACAGCTCACTAACTTCATCTTGCTCACACAAAAACAATGGATTACATATATGTGGGGCCCGGCATGGCCGGGTGGATAAAACGCTCAAATAGTAACCTAAGGATCACGGGTTCGAATCTCCGTCACATCAAGCATGCTTGCTCTTTCTGCTGTGGGGACGTTATAATGAAACGGTTAATCCCACTAGTCGTTGTCAAAAGAGTAGCACAAGAGTTGTCGGTGGGTAGTGATGACAAGCTGCTTTCACTATCGTCTAACTTTGCTAAATCAGGGACTGCTAGGGCATATAGACCTTGTGTAGCTCTGAGCTGTGGTTGACATATTATTAATTACAATCTTCTTTAATTCACTCTCACATTTTATAGTAAAGGTAACGAATGCATCAATAGGGAGAAATCACTTAATTTAAATAAAATAAGACATCAACACTAGAACAAAAAATATTAGTAATAAAAATAGTGAGTTTATCAGTATTGAGAAAGCTTTTGACGTTAGGAATAGCGAATACTGTAGGACCGGTAAAGATCCAGCATGGAGGTGGGTTCGACTCGTAATCTGAGCGTCTCGGGTTTGAATCCCCGTCACATCAAACATGCTCGCCCTTTCAGCCGTGGGGGCGTTATAATGTTACAATCAATCTTATTATTCGCTGGTAAAAAAGTAGCCCAATAGTTGGCGGTGGGTGGTGATAAGTAGCTGCCTTCCTTCTAGTCTTACACGGCAAAATTAAGGACGACTTGCGCAGATAGCCCTCGTGAAGCTATGCGTGAAATTCAAAAACAAACAAACAGGACTGTAAGACATATCATTCAACGATGTAAAAACTCACACATCAAATGTAGGATCTCGTGTAACAATTGAAGTAAAGTACACAAAATAGCACGAAAAGTATTGGAAATAGATTTTAAAAGCATATTATTTATGAAAATATTTATCACAATTAGTAATGAGCAAACTACCTCCTGGTGAAAAATCCAATGGAAATACCATCATACATCAAAACTTTAGATGTGTTAACATAAAATATCACATTATTTATGGCTGCACGAAATCACTTTATAACTGTTCTTTTTAGTACTTCCCTTGAAATAAGCGAAAATTTCTCATACTTGTTTTACATGTAAGAATTACTTTAGAATTAACAACGCGAACCTGTACACTTTGAGGTATATTACATGTTCACTCTTAACATTTCAATAAGTTTCTTAATGTATATAACAAGAATGTTTTTATTAATATTATTACTGTTGAACCTGTTCTTCATTAAAGTAGTTGTCATGTAAAACCAACTTAACCGTATATGTTTCTTACTGGGATATTATATTTTGTCATACTTATTGTGATATTATATATTCTGAATAAAATATACGTCTTATCATAGTTGTATAAATGACCAAACATCTACTATAACTATAAACTTCGCATTTACTAAAAGATGCACACATTATCCTCTCAGAATGTAAGTACTACACAAAAAATACGTCTTTGTAAAATATACTTTAGTAAACAATTTTGTAAGTGCCATCTACTTACTGGATTTTTAACAAAAATATTGTTTTCTTAAATCAGTTTTCATTGTATGTTACACTATTATTAATTACTTTCTGCTAGCGACTCACAAGCTTCTGAATGTCACTTCTATAAAATTCTTGGGGTTTGGAGGAAAAGAGTGTAGAGAGAGCAGTTTTGACATCTTCATGTGTTCCAAGCTCTTTTTCATCAAGATAGTTCTGCAAGCTTTGGAATAGATGATAGTCAGACGGGACAAGGACTGGAGAATAAGGAAGATGTGGAAGATTTCCCCTGTCTAGCTCTTCACTTTTTGCAGGTGTGATCTTTGCAGTATCGGGCTGTGCATTATCCTGGTGTAGCACAACACCTTTACGATTGATCAAAGCAGGCCTCTTTTCTTTCAGTGCAACATTCAAGCACACTAACTACTGACAATAGAGGTCTGATGTAATCGTTACATTTCAGTGTTGTTGAGAAAACCCACTTGTAGAGAAAAATATATAAATATCTTCATCGGTCATCGTCAGGTTCACAAAGAAAGGAAGAGGTAACTGACCGGAAGCTGACCACATGTTTGAAAGAGGTTGTGTTGAATGGGTTGAATTTAGCTTCTGTGCTAGTTCCTCAACTGTTACAGCACAATCTTCATCAAGTGCAGCCAGCAGAAAGTCATCATTAATCTCAACAGGACGACCTGAACGTGGCTTGTCCTGATCTGAAATTCTGAAACCACCTTCGACATTTTCTTTCATTGAGAGACTCCGCACTATAAACACCTCGAATACTTCGTGTAAGGTCTTCTGCACTATTGCCTTTTTTAAACTCGTAAAGCATTATATGCCTCATGTGCTCCTCAGATACGTCCATCTTCATAAAGGTTTATTTAATTAATGATCTGAAAATGTGGAGTTGGGTTAGTTTTTTATTTTTCTGAACATTTTTATACACGCCCTACTAGATATTTTAGTCATTTAAGTCTTCTACAAAGATAGAAATAATAAAGCACTTTCTGCATTACATGGGCCTGGCATGGCCAAGCGCGTAAGGCGTGCGACTCGTAATCCGAGGGTCGCGGGTTTGTGCCCGCGTCACGCTAAACATGCTCGCCCTCCCAGCCGTGGGGGCGTATAATGTGACGGTAATTCCCACTATTCGTTGGTAAAAGAGTAGCCCAAGAGTTGGCGGTGGGTGGTGATGACTAGCTGGCATCCCTCTAGTCTTACACTGCTAAATTAGGGACGGCTAGCACAGATAGCCCTCGAGTAGCTTTGTGCGAAATTAGAAAATCACAAAACAAACTGTACTACATTTTCGGACAAACTTACGGGATGACCAGATATTTTATGAAATTAACAATGTCCCATCCTGCATAATGTACTTAACAATGAGCCATTTGCACTTGTGAATTTACATGTATTAAAACAAGTGTTGTTGCTGCGTGAAAGAAAATGGAAATTTTCATACGTTTCTGCAAGACACCAAAATATTAACAAAGTACAATGAACAACATTTAATTAAAAGTCACGCAATATAATTTTCCAACACGAACAGCTTAAAAACCTAATATTTTACCAACTATGGATAAACACATACTACACTAAAACATTTAATTATGACACTAAGTAAATGACAAATAACAAACAACGACAAGTGTATTGACGGAAGCCGTTCAAGACGTATTGTAACCCCTGTAGAATATAATAATCCAACTTGACCAGCGTCACGTATAATCGGTTTGCATTCTTATCTTTCAAACACCATTTTAGACAAAACAATTCAGGGTTGTATTTCGAGTGAACAGACCAAAATAGAAGATCTAAAAAGGTATTCAACTTTTCTCACCAATCATAACCGGTTCTGTGATTGTCTATCAAATAACATTTTAAAGAAAGCGTGGTGTCGATTCTATCTTGAGCGAGTGTACAAAAATAAAAGAATTACGAAACTTTATAATCCCCCTTCCTTCAGCCACATCATAATTGTGACCCTTCACCTTCCAAATATTCTGGGGCACCTGTAAGTTTCACAGATTCTATATAAGAAGTTGACGGACGTAGTTTACAACAAGTTTCTGCGAGTCTTCGAAAGAGAAATCTTAACGGTAAGTATACGTTGTTCTTGTTTATTCAGTTTCGAATTTCAGTTGTTAATTGTTATTTTAATGATTATCAGATTTCATGGATTATAATTAATAAATAAATTATTTTCATTTCTGTAGAAAGAGGCCACCTTGATCTAAAAACATGAAAACGACTGTTTTATTCCTCACAATATTTTTGGTTATTCTGGCCAGTTACCATACACTTGCACAAGAAGGTTCGCACAAAAGACATTTTGGACATCATCCTTACCGGCCTTACCCTTACAGGCCTTATCCACATAGGCCTTACCCTTACAGGCCTTATCCACATAGGCCTTACCCTTACAGGCCTTATCCACACAGGCCTTACCCTTACAGGCCTTATGGTCCGTATTAACGACACGATGAAGCTGAGAAAAATCTGATGATGAAGCAATCAATTTGAAGTACGAAAAGGTTACTGTTCCTGTTTATCATAAAAGTGTTAATTAAAATAAATACTTGAATTCATTTAATAAACCTCACATGTTGGTTAGTGGTCTCACTGTGTCAAAGGATGTTTCCGTATCAAGATCAACGATGTTTTTGACTAAAAGGCAGAAACTATTCAGTTGAAAATAGGGTACTTTAAAGATTGTTCACATTTTAAAATTATGTTCTAAGGGTGTATGAGTGTTAAGGTGATGGTTATGGAAAAGGGAACTCTTAGACATTTAATTTTTAGGAATATTCCTGAAAATATGAAATTAAGTAAAACCTTTATGCGTCATATAACAGTAAAATTTGTGTTTATATTTTTTGCTTGTTTTCAGTAACTTTGTAACAGCTTTATAAAATACATTTTTCTTTTGTGAAATTTGCTGGTCTTTCTTTTTAACATTTTGTCACCCAGTATACTATTTTAATAATCTAATACCTTTTACTTAATACTACGGCACTCCTAAAGAAACAATTCACTAAGAAAATAAAACTTTTAAAATAGTTTTGATCTATTTATAAATATATTGTTAAAATGTGAATAATATTAACGACAACGTAATTCACCAATACAACATAATGCTCTGATGTTTCATTTTCTCTCTCTGTGATATTATTGTTTATCATTCAGTATCATTCAAAAGTTATTTTGCGTCTACATGTAGTAATGTAGGGTAAAATGTTATAGTCATGAAAAAAATGTTGTTTTTCTATAATCAACAAAATAAGAATCACACGAACACCTAACATGGTTACAAATAAGTATCATACGAACATCTAACATGATTACATTTCTAATTTCAATCTCAGGCAGCACTTTAATGGTTCTACTAAATTTTCAGATGGTGTAATTCGTTTGTATTACGTATTTTTAAATTCACAGTGCCACTAAAATGTACGTTTCTGAAATGTTATATAAATAATGATTTACCTTCATTTTTTTACTTACTTTTATTTATTTATTTCTATATGTTGTTATGATATGAATTACAAACTTTATAAATAATTACCCATTTTCTCAAGCATCGCCCACAATGCATCAGCGGTAGGTCTGCAAACATGAAAGGATAGAAAGTAGGTTCACACCACCGTGGTGGGCACAATAAAATAGCCCATTGTGTAGCTTTCAGTAGAACTACAGATAAACAATCGTTATCTCTATAGAACATGTTCTCGTGACACTTCACAAGTGTCTGTATATTTAAAATTTTAAATCCTCAAATAAAGGTTTTAATATAGTAAAATCTCTGGTATATCACACATAATTAAGTTTGCAGAAGATTTGAAAGGGGAATCATACATATACGATCAAAATCAATCAGCATTTTTCATGAAATGTAGTTTAAACAATTACATGGCTGTTGACGTAAGATATACAAAATCTAAGGAAAACGCAACAAATCATCATTTTGTTGTAACACTACATAGTCAGATGCAATTAAATTAGCTTAAATGTGTATGTTTAATTTTAGTAAAGCAGTGTCCTATATAATTGCAGGGTAAGTATTAATTGTTAAATTACATTACTGATTTAAACAACTCTGTACAGCTGAAGTAAGAGAGTTACGCAGCATTGTACATTGGTTGTTATCTGACTGACCTTTTCTTTCATTGGTTTAAAAAACATTCGTACGTCACTGCAATCACTTTTATATAGGTGCTTCATTCTGTCAGTAAAAAGCGTCTAAAGTCTAATATATGTATACACTTTACAGTTTGTAGTGCCACAAGCCAGACTCCTATTTGTATAACGGGTAGTTTTGAAATAACCTCAAGACTAGTACAATTTTATTGTTCTCTGTTTCATGTTAAGCTCAAAGCTCTACCGATCACGAGTGTCGAAGTTTGGTTTTTCACACAATACGAACGCAGCCATATCACTGAGGTAGTGGCAGCTAGTGCAATTCTCACCTCTAGAGATTGATTAAACTACACTAAACACACAAACTGAACTACAACAACTCCTTCAAAGTATCACAGATCTCAACACTTTCTTTTTACTCAAGTAAAAATTTACAAAAAATGCTTACATTTCAAACCCAGGTGATATTAATTATTATTACCACTATGCGATCCTACTTTGTATTACTGTAGATCTGATACAAAATCGAAAAGTTTAACGTCGGTTGATGAAGAGTGGCTTGTTTTCAGAGATAATTAGTTTTACGCTGTAGTTGAAAAATCTAAAAATCATGCCTTTGAGAAGATGGCTCCATCAAATGCATAGAAATCTGTTAGTCAGTCTTGGGTTTTCCACACAACAAACTAAATTATCGTAAAAAACAAAACAATTTAAAACCAGCCCTTATTACTCATATAATTATCAAACCTTTCCTTCACTCAGTTGAACTGGATATCCTTTATGTGTTCTATCCTCACTATAGTTTTCATATATATACTCTTCAGGTAGGAAGGGGAAAAAAGCCGAATAAGGATGTTAAAGTTTTTCTTCACATAAACACTTGTGCGAAATTTGAACAAATATTGAATGGTAAAATTAAAAGTAGCGGATTTAATTTTAATGAACCTATTATGTTGAGTAACAAATGAAAACCCGTGGTTTATGTGGATGAAAAAAACTATTGAAAGAAAAGAAAACAAAAGAGTCAAAGAAACATGTGGATGATAAGGTTATAGTTATAGATGATTTATTGACAAAATGAGTGGATTGAATAGTCTGTGGGGTAAATACAGTGAAGAGAGTTGGTTGATGCTTATGATGTAGAGAAACATAGATCAGAGGAAATAATAAGAACCAAGAATTGATCAAGGCATTTAAAGAAAAAGATCATAATTTAATTGTTTTAAGTATATTGCCAATAATTAATTATAGGGATGAAATAAGGAGTAGGACACTAGGGTTAAATACTGTGCTTAGATTAATACGTACGAATGATCAGAAAGGAGCATTTTCTGGAATGGGTGATTTACATTTAAATACGGTAGAGTCTTGCTTGTTTGCTAGGGCTATTAACTGAGCTGTAAGGAATGATTTAAACTAGAACTAGAGAGTGGTGAGGGCCGACTTCCCTTCTTATTCATGCGTATTTACCTACCTTTTGCTCCTTTTTTAAGACAAAGTGTTTTTGAGGTAGTGCTCGACTTTTTAAATTTACCTGTTGAAGCTGTGCACCAACATTCTTCCATATCCTTCCTAGTTTCACATTTCTTGTATACATTTTTACCTGTTTCTGTCTCCTCTATTCCTGCTTCTCCTCCCCCCAATATCCCATTTCCCATTATTGTGCTCTAAAATATCCTTCTATCAGTTGTATATTTTAGCACTGTCATTATTGACAGTTATTATTCTATATAGACGGAGAGAAGGTAGAGGCCCATTAGACATTTGTTAAACATATGCAGCCAAGTTTTGAGTGCTTAACGCTCAATTAGAAGGCCTTATGCTTCGTCTATTTCTGTTTTTCTCCACTGTTTATTCATCCCAGAAATCCTGTTTCAGAGGCAGTACTGGACATGTTCATCAAAAATGCTATAAAATTGGTTTTCACTATTTTCTAGAGTTTTATTTCTATCTGCGTGGTTGTTTCTAGACAACAAGAAATTGATATCTCGCCACAGGTTTTTCAAACTTTAAATAGTTTCTCGACCGACCTCGATTTGCCATATAGACTCTTCTTATCCTGAGGAGGTATTTTGTTTCCTTCAGATTTTTGGATGACTAAGAAGGATGTCTTGGATGTTTATTTTCACAATCCAGGAAAGAGACCAGGAAAGGCGAGAAGCCAGGGCTGTAACTGAAGAATGAAGACTGGCCATGTCCAACTTATATTCCATGGAATCCGAAATACTTATAAAAATTGAATGTCTGAGAAAAGGAGCTTCTCTGAGAACTATATTGGCTGAAAAAGGAAGTCATACATTTTCAACCAAGCAATGCATCTCTCTCTCTCAAAAAAAGTCATCCAACAGATAGTCCTCAGACAACAGATGCAAAGAAAATAAGAAATACGAAACTGTTGTAAAAGACAGACGAATTCAAAAACTGAGTTTTGTTAAAGTAAAAATTAGCATAAGATCTAGAACTCCAAATAGGAGGATCTAAATATTAGTTTTCAAAGCAATGGAAAGCTTAGCAATGATGATCTAATAAATAGGGAAAACTAGGAATAGCAGCACCTTCTCTCATGTTATTAGCAAGTCTTCTACAATGTACAGCAATCAGTGAAGTCGAGAAAACCCACTTATAAAGAAAATATATATGTAAAAACGGCTCATCCAAATGGCTTTCTTCCACGAGAAAAAGAGTCATAAGTTTCAGAAGGAATTCTCAAATATTACAAAGTTCATACGTGATTTGCAAAAATGTTGTAGCAGGTGGGGTGTCTGTCCTATGGTCAGAATTAGCTATCTGAGCAAAGTAAAGTGGAAAAAAATAGTCAAAATTCTCACCAGTCATTCTTGATATCTTGCCTCTGACCTGATAAGTAAGAAAAATATCAGACATCATATAAGACTACACCAACAGAACATCTTTGTCCTACTCTCTACTATGTGGAACTTGTTACATCCAGAACGAATTATCTATGATCCACCACATTAGTAATTAGGAACTGGTGAATGGTACGATTCCCATGCAACAATAGAACAAAAGGGGCTGTAAATGCATTGGGTAACCCATAGTAATACAACACTCTAAGACCGTGAGTGAAATGAAACTATATATTAAAAAGCTGGTTAACACCATTTTATTCCTTGGATGATACTTTCCTCCATCTCTCGTTAGGAAAAAAATAAAGTAAAAGGGAGATTCTCATCTTATCAACAGGTACCATTAACTCGATTGACTATCATATGAGGACTAGTACTTTGGGGGCTGAACTTAAGTGACCCCTTGACCTCTAGTGAATGTCTAACATATTGAAATGCGCCATCTGAGTTTGATATCATACCACTGGTATGATATTTCCACTCTCAAATGATCCTCTTACATCCTTAATTTATGATGAAGTGGCTTCTTTTCCTTCATTGGCTCTCTTCACCTGATCTATGGATAAATAAGTAGGGTGTTTTTTATACACTTATCTTCATATTCTGATCGCAAAGTCTTCACGTTGTTATTTCCATTTTGCGCTTGAGAGGCACGTTTTTTCTTTCAATTTTGCATCCTGACTTTCAACCTCACATCTGTCCCATATGCATTTTTTAGATAGTCAGAAACTTTTCTCGTCATCTACATTCATTGGACATTTACACACACCATTAGATAGATGATTGGGTACTTCTCTCCCCTTTGCACAATTCGGAAGTATTTTCCACTCTATCTCTTTTATCCAAAGCTGTGAGAGCTGATTTTTTATCAAAACAGAGAAATGTATTTTTACCCCCTCACAGTACTTCGTCCCTGTAGGGTTGCATTTCAGTCAGCATCTCATTTAGGCCCAACTTTATCTTTAAACTTTCAGACCAGGAAATGTGCCATTCTTTTAATCAATCATTCTTTCACGTTGAACCCAAATTCATTCCCTTCATAGGTCATAAGGGAACCAATAGGACATTTTAATAGATGTGCTTGAATGTCCAGTGACCCTGGACAATTTATTGGCTTCTAGGTTGCTTCATCTTAACTGGTGGTTAAACAGCGATACATAACACTAGATGTCATTTTCCCACTCTCACATTCAGACATACATCTCAATAGAGTTCTTCCCATTAAACTGATGCTTCGCCCACAAGTTTTTGATTGATCTTCTTTTATCCCAGGATGCCTCAGATCAATTATTTTGCCACAAATTGCCCAGCTCTTATTACTCTGGTGACCTGGATTTGGAGATATTAAAATTTCTGAATATTAAAATGTTATATAACAAAGTTTTTACTTTATAAAATGTTGAAGGCAATAGCAGTCTTTAAAGCATACAATGGTATTGGACGAAAAACTGTGAGAGAGGTTCTTGAACTGAACTTGCTTTATGTCTAACAATAAAAATGTAATTGGTGAAAAGTATTCAAAGTTTGGAAACTTAGTGATAAATACTGATGAAGAAAAATGTGTTTGCTGACAAGTAGTGTATAGTTAAATAAAACCAGTTAGAAAATTTAATGTGGTTATACCAGATGACATTTTCTTGGTGCCAGAATGAGATGTAAATTACAGATAACTTGATGGTTTCTCAAAAGATTGTAGGACTTTCTAACGTTTTACTAAAGAAAATAATCTGGAATACGTCCAGAAGACGAAAAAACGACAGTTTTCTTAAAAGTACAAAATCCTCTACCAAAAATCACATAATCTGCACGTTGTGACGAATTTCTGTCAGTAATTTGTAGAAGAGAAGAAATAATATTAAAATACTGCTTTAAAAACCTTTGATTTTGAATCCGAAATGGATGAAGTAAGTTGATAATACAAAATAAGCCTCTTCTGTTTAAATTGTTTTTTATCGCCAATTGTAGGCTTAACAT
This sequence comes from Tachypleus tridentatus, assembly GCF_004210375.1. NCBI lineage: Eukaryota > Metazoa > Arthropoda > Merostomata > Xiphosura > Limulidae > Tachypleus > Tachypleus tridentatus. Next base: position 69,001,254 of record NC_134832.1, read on the forward strand.
GTTACGTACTATTTATTGTAGTTATCGTGGTCTTTTCAGCATTGTTATGCTTAAGCATTATGTCCATAAATTAATAAACAGTTCTTATATTACTAGCCCCGATGAAGGTGTAATAACGAAACGTTGGCTGAAATAAGGTATTATTGTTATCAGAAAAAAAGTCGTATTCTTCCAATTTATGTTATGTATTTTAACTTGTTTTGCTTGTGATTAAGTTTTGTTTAGTTTGCTTTCATCATTACTTGCTATACTGGTGGCTACTTTCTATCTTATCTCTCCTCGTTATTACTGTGCTTGGTTATATTTGTTGTTTAGTGTTTTCTGAATGTTGTTAGACTAGTATTCAAGTGATATTTCACCACTCAAAATTTATCAGAATAGGTGTGTGTGCTTTTTTGTTTGTACAAATATATACTATTATTATTTTGTGACATTTTATTAGTTTAATTGGCCATGTATCCGGGCGTTGAATAACGAACAAATGGAAAAGAATGAGCCACATTACTTTTGTTTTCTAACGTGCTTTGTTATTTAATATTACATGATAAACAGAATAGATCGAAATAGATTTTCAGGGATTGTGTGTACCGTCTGAACAAAATGCAATTCCATGTACATATCAAAAAGGAGCGAATTTAGGTGTGTGTTCCACGTTGCGTCTATAAAATGTGTGAATACCTCAATAAACTCTTGAAATGAAGAATTTAAAATGCTTAATTTCTAGGTTTTTGTACATCATGCATGAGCACTTGCTGTTGGGCTGAATTTCACTGAGAAAATGTCAAAAAAGGCGTGTGTTAGTATATTTAACGTGTAAAATATTCACTGTTATCGTGACTTGAAATGATCGCACCTGTAAGAAGAAAGAATATTGTAATCCTTATTTTCCAAACACTCTGGAAGATAGTTTGTACCAGAAACTACCTCAAACAAATTCAACGTGCAAGTAAATGGTAATTAACAAAAATAATATCTAATTAATAGTAACACTTAATAGAAAGCGCTTGTCAGAGATGATCAGGAATATATCCAAAAACTTGCAGAACTTAATAAACCAGTTTTACTATTCAACGTTATAATAAATGCTTATGAAGTAGTTGCAACCGTTGTAATCAATGAAAAAACATTACACTGAAATACATGGATAAAACCTTTCGTGCTTTTTCGATACGCTCTTCGCTCTACGAGCACCAGTATCAGTTTTCTTCATTCAAACACCACGAGGAACACATTTTGTAACTATCAGGATCAGTTTTTCTTCGTAAAACACAATGAACAATTCACGCTATATTAACAGCTATGACTACAGGTAAAACAATTGAAAACAAAAGCATACAATGTTTATGTAATAGTAACACACGTTCAACATTTGTTGAAACAGTAACGATACCGTCATATATTGCAATCTCTTCCCCGTAGTCATTAAAAATTCATAATGATAAGGAAGGGGAAATGTTTCATTTTGTTCTTTCGTAAGCAAATACTATTGTGCTTCTCATCAAACAAATAAATAAAATCACTTCGAATAATCAAATAAAGTCCAGACGACAACAGGAGGTCCGAGCAGATAATGAATTGTTTTTAACTGAGTTGGTTGTCAGAAAGAAAGAGACTGGAAGTAATGTAAAGCTCTTTAAACTAGACATCAACCTGTTACAGACTGCTTAACTGAAAGCTCTACGAATGAAAGAAATATGTAGAAGTGTGGCAGGCCAGAATGGGCGGGCTCTTAAGTCCTAGAATGCATTTTATACGAAAAAAGGATGACATTATGGAGAGTTTTGATTTTAAAAAGTGGGGATATACCTTCAGGCACTACGTACAAAGCTAATATATTTTGTGCACGATTCCTATGGAAAGTCAAGTTTGCCTTCGAACAAGGAAACAATTTATTTTTTCTGATAATCAAAATGAATGTAATGAAAATAGAATTACAGTTTTATCAAGTACTGATTCTTGTTTATCTTGGCCTTTAATAATTGAATACTTAACGTGAAAGGAATTTGTTTTAAATGAATGAATGAGAGGAAAAATTAGTTACTACTAATACCTGCCACAGAATTACTGTTATACACTTATTTTAATACATATGCTTTTTTTACAGTTTGATACACGTGACTTATATTATTGACGTGTGTCGCACAAGTGCCGCCTGCTCTGTTGACTTGTTGAAGATTCTTGAGAGCAAGAATCAACAATACATGTTTTGCAAAAACACTAGAGTATCTTCGAATATTGCTGAACTTTCGAGAATTTCTACTAATGAGTATTTAAACCAATTCGGGAAGAAACAAAATAATATTATTGGAGTCAGCTACAGTAAGTATAGTATAAGATTCGGAAGCCATATTTGTAATTAACGCTTATTAATCGAAAAAATACAGAATTTGAACAGGAACGTTTACAGATTTCGAACATTACGAACTGTTAAACTTCAGAGACCAGATAGAGGAATAAGTGTAGTTTATGCGTATATAAACCAAATTTGAACTAACCGTTATTATAAATTGTTTTATTTGTTTTTTTTTGATATTTTTGTTAAAAAATTGTGTATCAGTCATGTTGGCAAATATCACAGATTTGATATGTATAATCATTTAATGAACTTCTAAGTTAAATTAAAATTTCCGGCTATTTGAAATCTTAATACTTAGTGCCGTAACATATTAGATGGAAGACTCGTCCGGGGTAAATTATAACAAGTAATATACCGTGCAAAACATAGGGCTGTCTATTGAGCCCACCGAGGGGAATCGAAAGCTGATTTTAGGGTTGTAAATCCGTAGACTTATCGCTGTACTTGCGGAGGGTATGCAGTGGGATAGGAGCAACGGGATTCAGTTTAACTGCCCTAGTGGGGGTATATGGGAACTATGATGGGAACTTTACGTACTGGGATAAATATGTTTTTGTAATCTGTGTTTCCATGATATTTTCATGTAATCAAAAGCACATTAGAAGTGAAAAAGGTGCGGTCAAAAAAGGATTGAGCCTGCGACTATACTTGAAAGTTGGCAATGAATAATGAATAATAACCATTCATCTGTATGATTCCATTCAAAACTTGAACTAGAAACTGCCCATCCAATTAGCTTGATCTAACCAGTATCTAGGAATTAGTATGTCCTATCACCCTATATTTTACTAGGATAAATCAGCCGTCTTTGATAGAAATGGCGAAAACTAAAAGCGATCCACATATATTCTTGAAAGAAAATGTACTAAAACTGTTGTTGTAATGGCTCGTGCTAACCTTTATACAGCTGTGCGCAAAAATGTTAGTCAAATCTCAGCAGTTTTTGGTAAATATCTTTCTACGTGTAGGTTATATTGGAACCAAATTTGAAATACTACGTAAATCTAAATAAAAAGTATCAATTTGTGTTTAGTAGTGCCTTGCATAAATATTTATAATTAGGGCTATTTGATTCAAATAACAGGACAAGTAATCGAATTTATGGGACAATTCTAGATAAGTCCGTACGAGGTATTTCAAGATTGGACAAACTAGGGTTGAGAGAAATAAATAGTTGCTAAGACAGTTTCGAGTGAATATATTTATAAGTTGTCAGCATGAGGTTACTGAACCCATATATAACTTATTTTTACAAACTCTCCAAGGCCGAACTTTGGTAATCTCATACAAATAACAAATAAACAAGTCATTTGGCCGACAACTGTTGATACTTATAATTTATAGAGATCACGTCCATTCTTGTAAACAAAAGAAGGAACCAAATGGAACTAATGACAAAGCACTAAAGGTGTACATGTTATTATACACACTACGTAGAAAGGAGATAAAAGGGTATTCGCCCTCTTACCTTCTTTTGTTGTGCTGTAAAAATATTCTTATATAGTTATAGCGCGGTTGTTTATGGTATTTAAAGTTTTCTTCGTAGTATACATTTCTCTGATGAAACATTCGCATTTCTTGACTATAAATAATCGCCTGCAATGGCGTATGTGGATACTCTTTAATAGGAATCTCGAAGCCTCATTGCTACTGTCAGGTCATACAGACCCAAGATACTGATTGACTGCTTAAAAACGTGGAAGGTCACAGTATGAATTTTTTTTCGGTTGATTTGAATACAATTAGTTTCACCCAACACTTTAGTGAAACAAGAGTAACTCTAGGTTAGCAGTGGGTGTTGTTGATTGTTGATTTCCTCTAGCCTTTTACTTTAAAATTACAGAGGACTAGAGCAGAGCTCACAAGTTATTTTACATGAAATTCAACAAACAAATAAATAGTTATAATCAATTTAAAGTTAAAAATAAGTGAATATCTTGATGTAAATAAGAATCACAAACAAATATGACGTATGAAATCACAGTTCACTAACTTCATATTGCTCACACAAAACAATGGAGTACATATATGTGGGCCCGGCATGGCCAGGTAAATAAAACGCTCAAATTGTAACCTAAAGGTCACGGGTTCGAATCTCCGTCACATCAAACATGCTTGCTCTTACTGCAGAGGGGACCTTATAATGTAACGGTTAATCTCACTTGTCGTTGGTAAACGAGTAGCACAAGAGTTGTCGGTGAGCTGTGATGAGTAGCTGCTTTCACTCTCGTCTTACTTTGCTAAATCAAGGACTGCTAGCGCATATAGACCTTGTGTAGCTTTGAGTGAAATTCAAACACAAACAAACAAACATAAATGTGATCTCTGCCACTGCTATTTACTTCCTATCTCACCTATAGCAAATATAGTGTGGTTGACATATTATTAATTAAAATCTTCTTTACTTCACTCTCACATTTTTATAGTATAGGTAACGAATGCATCAATAGCGAGAAATCACTTAATTTAAATAAAATAGGACATCAACACCAGAACAAAAAATATTAGTAATAAAAATAGTGAGTTTATCAGTATTGAGAAAGCTTTTGACGTTAGGAATAGCGAATACTGTAGGACCGGTAAAGATCCGGCATTGAGGTGGTTTAAGGCGTTCGACTCGTAATCTGAGGGTCTCGGGTTCAAATCCCCGTCACATCAAACACGCTCGCCCTTTCAGCCGCGGGGGCGTTATAATGTAACGATCAATCCCATTATTCGCTGGTAAAAGAGTAGCCCAATAGTTGACGGTGGGTGGTGGTGCACGGTATTACACGGCAAAATTACGGACGGCTAGCGCAGATAGCCCTCGTGTAGCTATGCGCGAAATTCAAAAACAAACAAACAGGACTGTAAGACATATCATTCAACGATGTAAAAACTCACACATCAAATGTAAGATCTCGTGTAACAATTGAAGTAAAGTACACAACAATAGCACGAAAAGTATTGGAAATAGCAGATTTTAAAAGCGTATTATTTATGAAAATATTTATCACAATTAGTAATGAGCAAACTACCTCCTGGTAAAAAATCCAATGGAAATACCATCATACATCAAAACTTTAGATGTGTTAGCATAAAATATCACATTATTTATGGCTGCACGAAATCACTTTATAACTGTTCTTTTTAGTACTTCCCTTGAAATAAGCGAAAATTTCTCATACTTGTTTCACATGTAAGAATTACTTTAGAATTAACAACGCGAACCTGTACACTTTGAGGTATATTACATGTTCACTCTTAACATTTCAATAAGTTTCTTAATGTATATAACAAGACTGTTTTTTATTAATATTATTACTGTTGAACCTGTTCTTCATTAAAGAGATGTCATGTAAAACCAACTTAACCGTATATGTTTCTTACTGGGATATTATATTTTGTCATACTTATTGTGATGTTATATATTCTGAATAAAATATACGTCTTATCATAGTTGTATAAATGACCAAACATCTACTATAACTATAAACTTCGCATTTACTAAAAGATGCACACATTATCCTCTCAGAATGTAAGTACTACACAAAAAATACGTCTTTGTAAAATATACTTTAGTAAACAATTTTGTAAGTGCCATCTACTTACTGGATTTTTAACAAAAATATTGTTTTCTTAAATCAGTTTTCATTGTATGTTACACTATTATTAATTACTTTCTGCTAGCGACTCACAAGCTTCTGAATGTCACTTCTATAAAATTCTTGGGGTTTGGAGGAAAAGAGTGTAGAGAGAGCAGTTTTGACATCTTCATGTGTTCCAAGCTCTTTTTCATCAAGATAGTTCTGCAAGCTTTGGAATAGATGATAGTCAGACGGGACAAGGACTGGAGAATAAGGAAGATGTGGAAGATTTCCCCTGTCTAGCTCTTCACTTTTTTGCAGGTGTGATCTTTGCAGTATCGGGCTGTGCATTATCCTGGTGTAGCACAACACCTTTACGATTGATCAAAGCAGGCCTCTTTTCTTTCAGTGCAACATTCAAGCACACTTACTACTGACAATAGAGGTCTGATGTAATCGTTACATTTCAGTGTTGTTGAGAAAACCCACTTGTAGAGAAAAATATATATGTATGGGTTAAGAAAATTTTTTTACAAAGAGGAGCGAACAACGCTTCGATCTTCATCGGTCATCGTCAGGTTCACAAAGAAAGGAAGAGGTAACTGACCGGAAACTGACCACATGTTTGAAAGAGGTTGTGTTGAATGGGTTGAATTTAGCTTCTGTGCTAGTTCCTCAACTGTTACAGCACAATCTTCATCAAGTGCAGCCAGCAGAAAGTCATCATTAATCTCAACAGGACGACCTGAACGTGGCTTGTCCTGATCTGAAATTCTGAAACCACCTTCGACATTTTCTTTCATTGAGAGACTCCGCACTATAAACACCTCGAATACTTCGTGTGAGGTCTTCTGCACTATTGCCTTTTTTAAACTCGTAAAGCATTATATGCCTCATGTGCTCCTCAGATACGTCCATCTTCATAAAGGTTTATTTAATTAATGATCTGAAAATGTGGAGTTAGGTTAGTTTTTTATTTTTCTGAACATTTTTATACACGCCCTACTAGATATTTTAGTCATTTAAGTCTTCTACAAAGATAGAAATAATAAAGCACTTTCTGCATTACATGGGCCTGGCATGGCCAAGCGCGTAAGGCGTGCGACTCGTAATCCGAGGGTCGCGGGTTTGTGCCCGCGTCACGCTAAACATGCTCGCCCTCCCAGCCGTGGGGGCGTATAATGTGACGGTAATTCCCACTATTCGTTGGTAAAAGAGTAGCCCAAGAGTTGGCGGTGGGTGGTGATGACTAGCTGGCATCCCTCTAGTCTTACACTGCTAAATTAGGGACGGCTAGCACAGATAGCCCTCGAGTAGCTTTGTGCGAAATTAGAAAATCACAAAACAAACTGTACTACATTTTCGGACAAACTTACGGGATGACCAGATATTTTATGAAATTAACAATGTCCCATCCTGCATAATGTACTTAACAATGAGCCATTTGCACTTGGGAATTAACATGTATTAAAACAAGTGTTGTTGCTGCGTAAAAGAAAATGGAAATTTTCATACGTTTCCGCAAGACACCGAAATATTAACAAAGTACAATGAACAACATTTAATTAAAAGTCTCGCAATATAATTTTCCAACACGAACAGCTTAAAAACCTAATATTTTACCAACTATGGATAAGCGTCACATACCACACTAAAACATTTAATTATGACACTAAGTAAATGACAAATAACAAACAACGACAAATGTATTGACGGAAGCCGTTCAAGACGTATTGTAAGCCCTGTAGAATATAATAATCCAACTTGACCAGCGTCACGTATAATCGGTTTGCATTCTTATCTTTCAAACACCATTTTGGACAAAACAATTCAGGGTTGTATTTCAAGTGAACAGACCAAAATAGAAGATCTAAAAAGGTATTCAACTTTTCTCACAAATCATAACCGGTTCTGTGATTGTCTATCAAATAACATTTTAAAGAAAGCGTGGTGTCGATTCTATCTTGAGCGAGTGTACAAAAATATAAGAATTACAAAACTTTATAATCCCCCTTCCTTCAGCCACATCATAATTGTGACCCTTCACCTTCCAAATATTCTGGGGCACCTGTAAGTTTCACAGATTCTATATAAGAAGTTGACGGACGTAGTTCACAACAAGTTTCTGCGAGTCTTCGAAAGAGAAATCTTAACGGTAAGTATACGTTGTTCTTGTTTATTCAGTTTCGAATTTCAGTTGTTAATTGTTATTTTAATGATTATCAGATTTCATGGATTATAATTAATAAATAAATTATTTTCATTTCTGTAGAAAGAGGCCACCTTGATCTAAAAACATGAAAACGACTGTTTTATTCCTCACAATATTTTTGGTTATTCTGGCCAGTTACCATACACTTGCACAAGAAGGTTCGCACAAAAGACATTTTGGACATCATCCTTACCGGCCTTACCCTTACAGGCCTTATCCACATAGGCCTTACCCTTACAGGCCTTATCCACATAGGCCTTACCCTTACAGGCCTTATCCACACAGGCCTTACCCTTACAGGCCTTATGGTCCGTATTAACGACACCATGAAGCTGAGAAAAATCTGATGATGAAGCAATCAATTTGAAGTACGAAAAGGTTACTGTTCCTGTTTATCATAAAAGTGTTAATTAAAAAAAATACTTGAATTCATTTAATAAACCTCACATGTTGGTTAGTGGTCTCACTTCTCAAAGGATGTTTCCGTATCAAGATCAACGATGTTTTTGACTAAAAGGCAGAAACTATTCAGTTGAAAATAGGGTACTTTTAAGATTGTTCACATTTTAAAATTATGTTCTAAGGGTGTATGAGTGTTAAGGTGATGGTTATGGAAAAGGGAACTCTTAGACATTTAATTTTTAGGAATATTCCTGAAAATATGAAATTAAGTAAAACCTTTATGCGTCATATAACAGTAAAATTTGTGTTTATATTTTTTGCTTGTTTTCAGTAACTTTGTAACGGCTTTATAAAATACATTTTTCTTTTGTGAAATTTGCTGGTCTTTCTTTTTAACATTTTGTCACCCAGTATACTATTTTAATAATCTAATACCTTTTACTTAATACTACGGCACTCCTAAAGAAACAATTCACTAAGAAAATAAAACTTTTAAAATAGTTTTGATCTATTTATAAATATATTGTTAAAATGTGAATAATATTAACGACAACGTAATTCACCAATACAACATAATGCTCTGATGTTACATTTTCTCTCTCTGTGATATTATTGTTTATCATTCAGTATCATTCAAAAAAGTTATTTTGCGTCTACATGTAGTAATGTAGGGTAAAATGTTATAGTCATGAAAAAAATGTTGTTTTTCTATAATCAACAAAATAAGAATCACACGAACACCTAACATGGTTACAAATAAGTATCATACGAACATCTAACATGATTACATTTCTAATTTCAATCTCAGGCAGCACTTTAATGGTTCTACTAAATTTTCAGATGGTGTAATTCGTTTGTATTACGTATTTTTAAATTCACAGTGCCACTAAAATGTACGTTTCTGAAATGTTATATTAATAATGATTTACCTTCATTTTTTTACTTACTTTTATTTATTTATTTCTATGTGTTGTTATGATATGAATTACAAACTTTATAAATAATTACCCATTTTCTCAAGCATCGCCCACAATGCATCAGCGGTAGGTCTGCAAACATGAAAGGATAGAAAATAGGTTCATACCACCGTGGTGGGCACAATAAAATAGCCCATTGTGTAGCTTTCAGTAGAACTACAGATAAACAATCGTTATCTCTATAGAACATGTTCTCGTGACACTTCACAAGTGTCTGTATATTTAAAATTTTAAATCCTCAAATAAAGGTTTTAATATAGTAAAATCTCTGGTATATCACACATAATTAAGTTTGCAGAAGATTTGAAAGGGGAATCATACATATACGATCAAAATCAATCAGCATTTTTCATGAAATGTAGTTTAAACAATTACATGGCTGTTGACGTAAAATATACAAACATCTAAGGAAAACGCAACAAATCATCATTTTGTTGTAACACTACATATACAGATGCAATTAAATTAGCATAAATGTGTATGTTTAATTTTAGTAAAGCAATGTCCTATATAATTGCAGGGTAAGTGTTAATTGTTAAATTATAATACTTATTTAAACAACTCTAAACAGCTAAAGTAAGAGAGTTACGTAGCATTGTACATTGGTCGTTATCTGACTGACCTTTTCTTTCATTGGTTTAAAAAACATTCGTACGTCACTGCAACCACTTTTATATAGGTGCTTCATTCTGTCAGTAAAAAGCGTCTAAAGTCTAATATGTGTGTACACTTTTCATTGTGTAGTGCCACAAGCCAGACTACTATTTGCATAACGGGTAGTTTTGAAATAACCTCAAGACTAGTACTATCTTATTGTTCTCTATTTGATGCTAAGCATAAAAGTTCTACCGATCACGAGTGTCGAAGATTGGTTTCTCACACAATACGAACGCAGACCTATCACTGAGGTAGTGGCAACTAGTACAGTAAACTAAACTACAAACAACTCCTTCAAAGTATCACAGATTTCAACTATTTCTTTTTACTGAAATAAACATCTACAAGAAATGCTTACATCTGAAACCCACCATCACTTTATAGTTGTATTTCAATGAGAGAACGAATATTGCTCTTGCTCACATACTCGTGTACATGTTAGAGATTTACAACAGTTTCAGCTTACGTTTAATGCAAGTGCTATGAAATAGTGTATATATAGCGCAGAAGTTACATTTAGTTGTTTTTAGAAGTGGTAGTTTATGGCAAGTTAAAGATTATTATCTACATCTTAACGGGGTGATAATACCTAAGCGTTATAGAGTATATAGTGGTAATTTTTTCAAGTTCAATTATTACAAAATATATTGTAATAACGAAACAGAAGTAATAACTCGTTTTCACATTTCACTTCTAAAGTAATTGGACAAGACTTTACGGACTTTGACTGAAAGTGACTATTATTTAAAGCTCTGTACACAGTTTTGATAACGACCTGTGTAACAATCATTTGAATATCCGTTTGACTTTTCCACACATTAAACTAAATTATCGTAAAAACAAAACAATTTAGAACCAATCCTTATTATTTATATAATTATCAAAGTTTTTCTTCACTCAGTTAAACTGGATGTCATTTATATGTTCTATATCTGCCGGTCTGTTATGGCCAAGCGCGTTAAGGCGTGCGACTCGTAATCCGAGGGGCGCGGGTTCGCGCCCGCGTCGCGCCAAACATACTCGCCCTCACAGCCGTGGGGGCGTTATAATAGTACGGTCAATCCCACTATTCGTTGGTAAAAGAGTAGCCCAAGAGTTGGCGGTGGGTTGTGATGACTAGCTGCCTTCTCTCTAGTCTTACACTGCTAAATTATGGACGGCTAGCACAGATAGCCCTCGAGTAGCTTTGTGCGAAATTAAAAAACAAACAAATCTATCTCTGCAATATTTTTCAGGTAGAAAGGCGGGAAAACCGAATAAGGACATTAAAGTTTTTCTTCATATAAACACTTCTACGAAGTTAAAACAAATACTGAGTGTTGAAATTAAAAGTAGTAGATTTAGTTTTAATGAGCTTAATCTATTGAGCAACAAAAGAAAACCCGTGGCTTATGCGGATAAAAAACGTTTTGAAGGAAAGAAAACAAAAGAGTCAGAGAAGATGATAAGGTAATAGTAATAGATGATTTATTGACAAAACAAGTGGATTTAATAGTCTGTTGGGTAAATACAGTGAAGAGAATTAGATGATGCTTATGATGTAGAGAAACATTGGTCAGAGGAAATAATAAGTACATGACAGCGATACATGACACTAGACGTCATTCTCCAAACCTCACGTTCAGACATACATCTCAATAGATTTCTCCCCATTGAACTGATCCTTCGCCCGCAAGTTTTTCATTGATCTTATTTTACCCCAGGATGCCTCAGATCAATTATTTTGACACAAACTGCCCAGCTCTTATTATTCTGGTCTATTGTATGTCATCCCTCACCTAAGGCATAGATGCTCTCATTTAAAATTAGACAAGTTTTTATACATTCCCTCCGATCAATTAAAAAAATTCCTGATAGCAAGTAACTCTGTTGAAAGAATGTGGATGACGTACTTCACCGTCTCTAAAGCATCATTGCTTGAGACTTCACGTGCACGATTTCTCTCATTTTTCGAAATAGAGCCTGGGTTTCCTTATACATTCCAATTTCCTCTCATTGCAGTGATGAACAAAGGTCTGTTCTTCCTCTGTAATGCTTGAGCTTATTATCCCATTCAAGAAAAGGCATTCAAGCTGAGAGCCCTCCTACCAATAACACTGAATAGGTTTTCCATATATGTGATAGGAACAGGATCAACTCACGTCAAAGCCTACTCGTAATTCTGTTTCACACATGACACTTAGTTATCTAGTTGAGTTGAGCGTGGACCTTCTTTTTTATGAATTATTCTTATAACAATACTCATGGAAGTGGTCCTCGACTCTTCATAATTCCACATATGGAGCATCAACTCTTGTGCCATTGGTTTACATAGCATATTTTATATCCTCATCATAGCACCTTATGCAGGAGCTGTTGCCTTATATCTCATGTTGAGAAGCTATAATTTCTGTTCTTATTCCCAGACTGGTTAATCTATTTCTCTTTTTCGAGTGGGACAAGAAAGGTTCTGTAATTTCAAGTTCAATTGATTGTATTTTGCACTTCTTTAGGGGGGGGTGAGTATTTGTTTATACATGGATAACTTGCGTACTCTTCATTATTTTGGTGGATTGGCATTCAACATTCTGTAGCTTTCAGGCTGGGATCCATTAATATCACGCTGTGGTCCTCATACCCTAGTCATTGCACCTGGGATCCATTAATATCACACTGTGGTCCTCATGCCCTTGTCATTGCACCTGGGATCCAGCTTCGATCTATATTCCTATAACTCCAACATCAAGACATGTCTGCCTGGTCGTAGACTGGACAAATCGCCAATGTAGGATATTGCATGAAGTGTGAAGGATCTGTATATCAGCTGGCTGTGACTGTGACTAGATGTATTTGGTAATGCCAAACAGGCCAGTTCCGTTATAGTTGTCTCTAACTTCACGTTTTATTGTCATGGTGTTATGGTTTTGTTTTTATGAATTACTGTGTGCATCGTATATTCTAAGAATTTATTTGTATTTGGAGATATTAAGATTTCTGATGAATAAAAAATGTGTTTGCTGACAAGTAGTGTATAGTTAAACAAAACCAGTTAGAAAATTTAATGTGGTTATACCAGATGACATTTTCTTGGTGTCAGAATGAGATGCAAGTTACATATAACTAGATGATTTCTCATAAGATTGTAGGACTTTCTAACGATTTACCAAAGAATGTAATCTGGAATACGTCCAGAAGACGAAAGAAAGACAATTTTCTTAATAGTCCAAAATTCTCTACCAAAAATCACATAATCCGCACGTTGTGACGAATTTCTGTCAGTAATTTGTAGAAGAGAAGAAATAATATTAAAATACTGCTTTAAAAACCTTTGATTTTGAATCCGAAATGGATGAAGTAAGTTGATAATACAAAATAAGCCTTTTCTGTTTAAATTGTTTTTATCGCCAATTGTAGGCTTAACATGTTACGTACTATTTATTGTAGTTATCGTGGTCTTCTCAGCATTGTTATGCTTAAGCATTATGTCCATAAATTAATAAACAGTTTTTATATTACTAGCCCTGATGAAAGTGTAATAACGAAACGTTGGCTGAAATAAGGTATTATTGTTATCAGAAAAAAAGTCGTATTCTTCCAATTTATGTTATGTATTTTAACTTGTTTTGCTTGTGATTAGTTTCTGAGCTATGAGTTTAATCAAATTGAATCTCAACTGCTAACACTGCCGAACTAATTTTTTCTCGAGAACTTGCCTGAAAATAGGAGAAAATTAGCTGTCCAAAATTTAAAACAAAAGTAGTTAGTAATTAATAAAAATTATAACTAATTAATAATAACACTTAGATTAATGTATATTCCATTAACTATGACAAAGATATGAGTCATTTTTAACTTGCATATCTCCTGTTTTTGTTTCCATGGTATCAACTATAGTACATTACCGACACAAAGATAACTATGTCAGACAGTTATAGTTTAGCTGCTTACTGTAGACTAGGAAATGTATTAAATATATTTTATTGTAGACTTTAATACTTAGCCTGGTGTGTTATTAATTTATATTGTTATTCTGAAGAAATACGACTGGCCATTGAACTGAGAATCAGGAGCGAGGTGATGTTGAAGATTTACAGCCAACAACATGAGGTGTATCATTATCAGGCCTACACAGATTTTTAGTAACTGTTATAATGTCATTCTGAAGAATTTAAGCGACTTTTTAAAAATGTAACTTGTCTCTCATGAATATTGCAAATATACCACCTGCAAGGTGCTCCTTGTTGTGTTCAAATAATTTTACTATCGAAAAAGCGAACTCTGTTTTTGTAACATTACTTAATTAGATTTTAGTTTACATGTGTGAACATCAACTAAACATTAAAAGCGACATAAAAATCAAGAAAATTGGTGTTATATTGCATTCATAGTTTGATAATTGTTCTTATATTGTACAGTTCCCATTATCTTGTTGTTTTAATAATTTTATTTAATAATGTGTAACGTTTTAATAATATTGTAACATTAAAATAATTTTAGTTTTACAATTTTAAATCGGCTCTGAAATAATCAGACTAATCCGATTCTCTGATATACATTTATCATTGTTGTTTTTACTCCTTTTTAAATTTTAGATAAGTTTTTCTCTTATATTTTCCTGGTTCAGACTGATGTATAAACTTAGGTGGGTGTGGACTTCGACATCACGGTTCATCCTTCTTAAAACAAGCCTAGTTAAAAATGGAAAACTCCAGCACACAGTAAAAAATGATATTTTAGTCAAGAATTTATTTATATACGATATTCTCAAACTCACTAATATATTACATTGCAATTTTAACAGATATATAAAATAAGCAAATTGTACTAAATGTAAGATTAACAATAAAACATTCGAAACAATTGAAATTACAAAAAACTCTTGTTAGTAGTTTTTTTTACTCTAATTTTGTTAGTGATGAGAATTGTCTTTATCTTCTTGTTGCTGTTTGTGAGCCACACATACTTAGTAAAGGCTCTTTTATATCAAAGTGAGAACAAGACTTTATCATAACGACGATCACCTCATACTTTTGACTTTCGCTGTAATAACAAGTTACTCACGGAACTAGGTCACTCAACAAGGACTTTACATTTGTTCTTCTTTGTAAAGTTTGTTGTAAGAAAGTATATAGTACACACAAGGTTAGAGTAATATTTTATACTGGCAAGTTGTGTAATGATTTATGGATATTACAACCTCCACCATAAGTAAGAGTAATCGCCAGTCATGTGAATATCCTCTACTTGGTTTGGTTTGTTTCGAATTTCGCGTAAAGCTATACGAGAGCTATTTGAGCTAGTCGTCCCTAATATGGTAGTGGAAGACTAGAGGGAAGGTAGCAAGTTATCGTTATCCACTGCCAATTATCGGACTGTCCTTTCAGCAATAAATATTGGAATTGACTATTAAATTATAGTATGAGTATAGGATGAGTAAGTTTGGTGTGACAGGTATTCGAACTTACGATCCTTAATGTTTTGAGTGAAGCGTCTAATCACCTGGCTATGCAGAACAGAATAATCTCTGTAGAGTAAGTAGAGAATGTAGGCAGAACAGAGAGAGGAGCAAAGTGTGTCAAACCACCTAGAATGACGAAAAGTGTATCATACCTTTTTCAACGCCTCTTCTGCTGTACCTCCCGTTTCTGATTCTTTCTAACAAGGCAGTACCAAAGTAGAAAGCGCTTGTCGGAGATGACCAGGAATATATCCAAAAACCTTCAGAAATTAATAAACCAGTTATACTATTCAACGTTATTGCAAATGTTTATAGAGTACTTGTAACCTTTGTAATAAATGAAAAAAAAATGAAAATTACACTGAAATACATGGATAAAACCTTTCGTGCTTTTTCGATACGCTCTTCGGTCTACAAGCATCAGTGTCAGTTCTCTTTCGTCAAACACCACGAGGAACACACTTTTGGAACCATCAGGATCAGTGGTAAAAGCACAATGAGCAATTCACGCTATATTAACAGCTGTGACTATAGGTAAAACAATTAAAAAACAAAAGCATACAATGTTTATGTAATAGTAACACACGTTCAACATTTGTTGAAACAGTAACGATACCGTCATATATTGCAATCTCTTCCCCGTAGTCATTAAAAATTCATAATGATAAGGTAGGGAAATGTTTCATTTTGTTCTTTCGTAAGCAAATACTATTGTGCTTCTCATCAAACAAATAAATAAAATCACTTCGAATAATCAAATAAAGTCCAGACGACAACAGGAGGTCCGAGCAGATAATGAATTGTTTTTAACTGAGTTGGTTGTCAGAAAGAAAGAGACTGGAAGTAATGTAAAGCTCTTTAAACTAGACATCAACCTGTTACAGACTGCGTAACTGAAAGCTCTACGAATGAAAGAAATATGTAGAAGTGTGGCAGGCCAGAATGGGCGGGCTCTTAAGTCCTAGAATGCATTTTATACGAAAAAAGGATGACATTATGGAGAGTTTTGATTTTAAAAAGTGGGGATATACCTTCAGGCACTACGTACAAAGCTAATATATTTTGTGCACGATTCCTATGGAAAGTCAAGTTTGCCTTCGAGCAAGGAAACAATTTATTTTTTCTGATAATCAAAATGAATGTAATGAAAATAGAATTACAGTTTTATCAAGTACTGATTCTTGTTTATCTTGGCCTTTAATAATTGAATACTTAACGTGAAAGGAATTTGTTTTAAATGAATGAATGAGAGGAAAAATTAGTTACTACTAATACCTGCCACAGAATTACTGTTATACACTTATTTTAATACATATGCTTTTTTTACAGTTTGATACACGTGACTTATATTATTGGACGTGTGTCGCACAAGTGCCGCCTGCTCTGTTGACTTGTTGAAGATTCTTGAGAGCAAGAATCAACAATACATGTTTTGCAAAAACACTAGAGTATCTTCGAATATTGCTGAACTTTCGAGAATTTCTACTAATGAGTATTTAAACCAATTCGGGAAGAAACAAAATAATATTATTGGAGTCAGCTACAGTAAGTATAGTATAAGATTCGGAAGCCATATTTGTAATTAACGCTTATTAATCGAAAAAATACAGAATTTGAACAGGAACGTTTACAGATTTCGAACATTACGAACTGTTAAACTTCAGAGACCAGATAGACGAATAAGTGTAGTTTATGCGTATATAAACCAAATTTGAACTAACCGTTATTATAAATTGTTTTATTTGTTTTTTTAAATATTTTTGTTAAAAAAATTGTGTATCAATCATGTTGGCAAATATCACAGATTTGATATGTATAATCATTTAATGAACTTCTAAGTTAAATTAAAATTTCCGGCTATTTGAAATCTTAATACTTAGTGCCGTAACATATTAAATGGAAGACTCGTCCGGGGTAAATTATAACAAGTAATATACCGTGCAAAACATAGGGCTGTCTATTGAGCCCACCGAGGGGAATCGAAAGCTGATTTTAGGGTTGTAAATCCGTAGACTTATCGCTGTACTTGCGGAGGGTATGCAGTGGGATAGGAGCAACGGGATTCAGTTTAACTGCCCTAGTGGGGGTATATGGGAACTATGATGGGAACTTTACGTACTGGGATAAATATGTTTTGTAATCTGTGTTTCCATGATATTTTCATGTAATCAAAAGCACATTAGAAGTGAAAAAGGTGCGGTCAAAAAAGGATTGAGCCTGCGACTATACTTGAAAGTTGGCAATGAATAATGAATAATAACCATTCATCTGTATGATTCCATTCAAAACTTGAACTAGAAACTGCCCATCCAATTAGCTTGATCTAACCAGTATCTAGGAATTAGTATGTCCTATCACCCTATATTTTACTAGGATAAATCAGCCGTCTTTGATAGAAATGGCGAAAACTAAAAGCGATCCACATATATTCTTGAAAGAAAATGTACTAAAACTGTTGTTGTAATGGCTCGTGCTAACCTTTATACAGCTGTGCAAAAAATGTTAGTCAAATCTCAGCAGTTTTTGGTAAATATCTTTCTACGTGTAGGTTATATTGGAACCAAATTTGAAATACTACGTAAACCTAAATAAAAAGTATCAATTTGTGTTTAGTAGTGCCTTGCATAAATATTTATAATTAGGGCTATTTTATTCAAATAACAGGACAAGTAATCGAATTTATGGGACAATTCTAGATAAGTCCGTACGAGGTATTTCAAGATTAGACAAACTAGGGTTGAGAGAAATAAATAGTTGCTAAGACAGTTTCGAGTGAATATATTTATAAGTTGTCAGCATGAGGTTACTGAACCCATATATAACTTATTTTTACAAACTCTCCAAGGCCAAACTTTGGTAATCTCATACAAATAACAAATAAACAAGTCATTTGGCCGACAACTGTTGATACTTATAATTTATAGAGATCACGTCCATTCTTGTAAACAAAAGAAGGAACCAAATGGAACTAATGACAAAGCACTAAAGGTGTACATGTTATTATACACACTACGTAGAAAGGAGATAAAAGGGTATTCGCCCTCTTACCTTCTTTTGTTGTGCTGTAAAAATATTCTTATATAGTTATAGCGCGGTTGTTTATGGTATTTAAAGTTTTCTTCGTAGTATACATTTCTCTGATGAAACATTCGCATTTCTTGACTATAAATAATCGCCTGCAATGGCGTATGTGGATACTCTTTAATAGGAATCTCGAAGCCTCATTGCTACTGTCAGGTCATACAGACCCAAGATACTGATTGACTGCTTAAAAACGTGGAAGGTCACAGTATGAATTTTTTTTCGGTTGATTTGAATACAATTAGTTTCACCCAACACTTTAGTGAAACAAGAGTAACTCTAGGTTAGCAGTGGGTGTTGTTGATTGTTGATTTCCCTCTAGCCTTTTACTTTAAAATTACAGAGGACTAGAGCAGAGCTCACAAGTTATTTTACATGAAATTCAACAAACAAATAAATAGTTATAATCAATTTAAAGTTAAAAATAAGTGAATATCTTGATGTAAATAAGAATCACAAACAAATATGACGTATGAAATCACAGTTCACTAACTTCATATTGCTCACACAAAAACAATGGAGTACATATATGTGGGGCCCGGCATGGCCAGGTAAATAAAACGCTCAAATTGTTACCTAAAGGTCACGGGTTCGAATCTCCGTCACATCAAACATGCTTGCTCTTACTGCAGAGGGGACCTTATAATGTAACGGTTAATCTCACTTGTCGTTGGTAAACGAGTAGCACAAGAGTTGTCGGTGAGCTGTGATGAGTAGCTGCTTTCACTCTCGTCTTACTTTGCTAAATCAAGGACTGCTAGCGCATATAGACCTTGTGTAGCTTTGAGCGAAATTCAAACACAAACAAACAAACATAAATGTGATCTCTGCCACTGCTATTTACTTCCTATCTCACCTATAGCAAATATAGTGTGGTTGACATATTATTAATTAAAATCTTCTTTACTTCACTCTCACATTTTTATAGTAAAGGTAACGAATGCATCAATAGCGAGAAATCACTTAATTTAAATAAAATAGGACATCAACACTAGAACAAAAAATATTAGTAATAAAAATAGTGAGTTTATCAGTATTGAGAAAGCTTTTGACGTTAGAAATAGCGAATACTGTAGGACCGGTAAAGATCCGGCATGGAGGTGGGTTAAGGCGTTCGACTCGTAATCTGAGGGTCTCGGGTTCGAATCCCCGTCACATCAAACATGCTCGCCCTTTCAGCCGTGGGGGGAATTATAATGTTACGATCAGTCCCATTATTCGCTGGTAAAAGAGTAGCCCAATAGTTGACGGTGGGTGGTGGTGCCTTCCCTCTAGTATTACACAGCAAAATTACGGACGGCTAGCGCAGATAGCCCTCGTGTAGCTATGCGCGAAATTCAAAAACAAACAAACAGGACTGTAAGACATATCATTCAACGATGTAAAAACTCACACATCAAATGTAAGATCTCGTGTAACAATTGAAGTAAAGTACACAACAATAGCACGAAAAGTATTGGAAATAGCAGATTTTAAAAGCGTATTATTTATGAAAATATTTATCACAATTAGTAATGAGCAAACTACCTCCTGGTAAAAAATCCAATGGAAATACCATCATACATCAAAACTTTAGATGTGTTAGCATAAAATATCACATTATTTATGGCTGCACGAAATCACTTTATAACTGTTCTTTTTTAGTACTTCCCTTGAAATAAGCGAAAATTTCTCATACTTGTTTCACATGTAAGAATTACTTTAGAATTAACAACGCGAACCTGTACACTTTGAGGTATATTACATGTTCACTCTTAACATTTCAATAAGTTTCTTAATGTATATAACAAGACTGTTTTTATTAATATTATTACTGTTGAACCTGTTCTTCATTAAAGAGATGTCATGTAAAACCAACTTAACCGTATATGTTTCTTACTGGGATATTATATTTTGTCATACTTATTGTGATATTATATATTCTGAATAAAATATACGTCTTATCATAGTTGTATAAATGACCAAACATCTACTATAACTATAAACTTCGCATTTACTAAAAGATGCACACATTATTCTCTCAGAATGTAAGTACTACACAAAAAATACGTCTTTGTAAAATATACTTTGGTAAACAATTGTGTAAATGCCATCTACTTACTGGATTTTAACAAAATATTGTTTTCATAAATCAGTTTTCATTTTCCTAAAAAAAGAAAACAAGTCTCAACAGGACTACAATAATGTATACTAGTGTATTCGTATTCTCTACATGTAGTTGTCGTATTATGTTTCACTAGTCTTTATTATTTTCATCTTGATACTTACATTTAAATATCACGTATTACGACAATTTTCGCATAATGGCTGTTTTCTTATAGCAAAAGGAAACTTATTTGTATTAAATTTAAATCTTAATTAATAATATAGATCTAGACACACATGCACATTATAAATATAATGTTCTGAAGCGTCTTAGGCATTAGTAATCTTCATTTTTTTCATTGAGAGACTCTGCACCATAAACATCTTGACAGGTCTGCTTGCACTATTGCCTTTTTTAAACTCGTAAAGCATTATATGCCTCATGTGCTCCTCAGATACGTCCATCTTCATAAAGATTTATTTAATTAATGATCTGAAAATATGGAGTTGGGTTAGTTATTTTATTTGCCTGAACATACACGTCCTACTAGATATTTTAGTCATTTAAGCCTTCTACAAAGACAGAAATAATAATGCACTTTCTGTATTACATTTTCGGACATTACTTACGGGATGACCAGATATTTCATGAAGTTAACAATGTCCCATCCTGCATAATGTACTTTACAATGAGCCATTTGCACTTGGGAATTTACATGTATTAAAACAAGTGTTGTTGCTGCGTAAAAGAAAATGGAAATTTTCATACGTTTCTGCAAAACACCGAAATATTAACAAAGTACAATGAACAACATTTAATTAAAAGTCACCCAATATAATTTTCCAACACGAACAGCTTAAAAACCTAATATTTTACCAAAACCTTATACAAATACTCTGTCTGGATAAGCGTCCATACTACACTAAAATAATTAATTATAACACTGAGTAAATAACAAATAAACTACGATAAGTTAAGTGTATTGACAGAAGCCGTTCAAGACGTATTGTAAACCCTGTAGAGTATAATATTCCAACTTGACCAGCGTCACGTATAATCGGTTTACATTCTTATCTTTCAAACATCATTTTAGACAAAACAATTCAGGGTTGTATTTCGAGTGAACAGACCAAAATAGATCTAAAAAGGTATTCTCACCAATCATAACCGGTTCTGTGACTGTCTATCAAATAACATTTTAAAGAAAGCGTGGTGTCGATTCTATCTTGAACGAGTGTACAAAAATAAAAGAATTACAAAACTTTATAATCCTCCTTCCTACAGCCACATCATAATTGTGACCCTTCACCTTCGAAATATCCTGAGGCATCTGTAAGTTTCACAGATTCTATATAAGAAGTTGACGGACGTAGTTTACAACTAGTTTCTGCGAGTCTTCGAATGATAAGTCTTAACGGTAAGTATACGTTGTTCTTGTTTATTCAGTTTCGAATTTCAGTTGTTAATTGTTATTTTAATGATTATCAGTTTTCACGGATTATAATTAATAAATAAATTATTTTCATTTCTGTAGAAAGAGGCCACCTTGATCTAAAAACATGAAAACGACTGTTTTATTCCTCACAATATTTTTGGTTATTCTGGCCAGTTACCATACACTTGCACAAGAAAGAAGACATTATGGACATCATCCTTACCGGCCTTACCCTTACAGGCCTTATCCATATAGGCCTTACCCTTACAGGCCTTACCCTTACAGGCCTTATCCATATAGGCCTTACCCTTACAGGCCTTACCCTTATAGGCCTTATCATTATGATCCTTATTAACCACATGATGAAGCTAAAAAAACCTGATGATGAAGCAATCAATTTGAAGTTTAGACACACAAACTATTCATTTGAAAATAGGGTACTTTTAAAATTGTTCACGTTTTAAAATTATGTTCTTAGGGTGTATGAGTTGTTGAGGTGATGGTTATGGATAAGGGAGCTTTTAGACATTTAATTTTTAGGAATATTCCTCATAATATGAAATTAATTAAAACTTTCATACATCATATAACAGCAAATAATTGCGTTTTATTTTTGCTTGTTTTCAATAACTTTGTAACAAATAACTTAATAAAATGTGTTTTTCTTTTGTGGAATTTGCTAGTTTTTGGTTTT
Organism: Tachypleus tridentatus; assembly: GCF_004210375.1. Classification (NCBI taxonomy): domain Eukaryota; kingdom Metazoa; phylum Arthropoda; class Merostomata; order Xiphosura; family Limulidae; genus Tachypleus; species Tachypleus tridentatus. Next base: position 69,024,157 of record NC_134832.1, read on the forward strand.
AGCGTTTTGTAACCAGGTATACTATTTTAATAATTTAATACATTTTGCTTAATACTACGGCACTCCTAAAGAAGCAATTCACTTACAAAATGAAACTGTTAAAATTGTTTTTTATCTATTTATAAATACATTGTACAAATGTGAATATTAACGAGAAGGTAATTCATCAATACAACATAATGTTCTGATGTTACATTCTTTCTCTCTCGCTCTGATATTATAGTTTATCATTCAGAATCATTCAAAAAGGTCATTTTCTGTCTAGATAAAGTAATATATCAGTTGGTTACAGTGTTGTGATTCTGTGTTTTCGTATTGTGACTCACAGCGCAGACAGGTGGATAATGAAATGAATTCTTAGCTTAAACGCTAAAATAGCCTCGATATTTTATTTAGAATAAAATATCATTAAGATTAATAAGAAAATACAGCTAATATTTGTAAAGCCTCTCTCTTATACAAATACATTCAGAAGTTTACTACTTTTAAATAACTGTGGATGATAAGTGAACGACGTGTTTTTGAAATAAGGGTGAAATGTAAAAGTCATGTAAAAATATTTTTTTACAATCAACAAAATAAGAATCACACGAACATTTAACATGATTACATTTATAATCTGAATCTTAGGCAGCACTTTAATGGTTCTACTAAATTTTCAGTTGGTATAATTCGTTTGCGTTACGTACTTTTAAATTCACAGTGCCACTAAAATGTACTTGTAAGTTTAATAATATTTGATTTGACAAAATACATGAGTGGAATGTCTTATTCTATGAGCTTCTATAACCTAAACCAAAATAATCATCACCGACAACTTTAAAACATTACGAACGGGTACGTTTCTGAAATGTTACATAAATAATGATTTACATTCATTTTTTACTTACTTTTATTTATTTATTTCTATATGTTGTTATGTTATGAATAACAAACTTTATAAATAATTATCCATTTTCTCAAGCATCGCCCACAATGCATCAGCGGTAGGTCTGCAGACTTAAAAGGATAGAAAGTAGGTTCACACCACCGTAGTGGGCACAATCAAATAGCCCATTGTATAGCTTTTAGTAGAACTACAAGTAAACAGTCGTTATCTCTATAGAACATGTTCTCGTAACACTTCACAAGTGTCTGTATACTACTGAAACTACATTAAAATTTTAAATCCTCAAGTAAATATTTTAATGTAATAAAATCTCATACATCACACATAATTAAGTTTGCAGAATATTTGAAAGGGGATCTTACACATAAGATAAAATCAATCAGCATGCAAAGCATGCTAATGCTACATGAGACTCGGGCATTCCCTGCCTACTCCGAACATTTTTGAAACTTAGGTCTGTTTAGTTCAAATCTGCAAACACTTGTTCATGTAATATAGTTTAAACAATTACGTGGCTGTTGACGTAAAATATACAAACATCTAAGGAAAAAGCAACAAATCATCATTCTGTTGTAACACTACATAGAAAGCTGCATTTAAATTAGCATAAATATGTATGTTTTATTTTAGTAAAGCAGTGTCCTATATAATTGCAGGGTAAGTGTTAATTGTTAAATTATAATACTTATTTAAACAACTCTAAACAGCTGAAGTAAGAGAGTTACGCAGCATTGTACATTGATCGTTATCTGACTGACCTTTTCTTTCATTGGTTTAAAAAACATTCGTACGTCACTGCAATCACTTTTATATAGGTGCTTCATTCTCTCAGTAAAAAGCGTCTAAAGTCTAATATATGTGTACACTTTTCATTGTGTAGTGCCACAAGCCAGACTCCTATTTGTATAACGGGTAGTTTTGAAATAACCTCAAGACTAGTACAATTTTATTGTTCTCTGTTTCATGTTAAGCTCAAAGCTCTACCGATCACGAGTGTCGAAGTTTGGTTTTTCACACAATACGAACGCAGCCATATCACTGAGGTAGTGGCAGCTAGTGCAATTCTCACCTCTAGAGATTGATTAAACTACACTAAACACACAAACTAAACTACAACAACTCCTTCAAAGTATCACAGATCTCAACTCTTTCTTTTTACTCAAGTAAAATTTACAAAAATGCTTACATTTCAAACCCAGGTGATATTAATTATTATTATTACTATGCGATCCTATTTTGTATTACTGTAGATCTGATACAAAATTGAAAAGATTAACGTCGGTTGATGAAGAGTGGCTTATTTTGAGGGATAATTAGTTTTACGCTGTAGTTGAAAAATCTAAAATCATGCCTTTGAGAAGATGGCTCCATCAAATGCATAGAAATCTGTTAGTCCATCTCGGATTTTCCACACATTAAACTAAATTACCGTAAAAACAAAACAATTTAGAACCAATCTTTATTATTCATATAATTATCAAAGTTTTTCTTCACTCAGTTAAACTGGATATCATTTATGTCTTCTATCTCTGCAATATTTTTCATGTATATACTCTTCAGGTAGGAAGGGGAAAAAAACCGAATAAGGATATTAAAGTTTTTCTTCGCATAAACACTTGTACGAAGTTAAAACAAATACTGAGTGGTAAAATTAAAAGTAGTAGAGTTAATTTAATGAGCTTATTCCATTGAGCAACAAATGAAAACCCGTGGCTTATGCGGATAAAAAAACATTTGGAAGGAAAGAAAACAAAAGAGTCAGAGAAGCATGTGGATAATAAGGTAACAGTAATAGATGATTTATTGACAAAACAAGTGGATTGAATAGTCTGTTGGGTAAGTACAGTAAGTAAGTATATTGCCAATAATTAATTATAGGGATGAAATAAGGAGTAGGACACTAGGGTTAAATACTAGGCTTAGATTAATATGTAAGAATAATCAGAAAAAGAATTTTCTGGAATGGGTGATTTATATTTAAATACGGTAGAGTCTTGCTTGTTTGCCAGGCCTTTAACTGAGCTGTAAGGACCTACTTTCACATATCTCCTATTACATATTTCTGTCTCTTCTCTTTCTGCTTCACCCTCCTCCCTCTTCTCCCTTTCCATTATCATTCTCCAGTCCATCCTTTTATCAGTTGTATATTTTAGCAGTGTCATTATTGGTTGTTATCTTTCTATAGACTCAGAGAAAGCAGAGGCGTATTAGAATTTTGGCAACCATATGTACCCAATTTCTGAGTGCTTAATGTTCTGTTAGAAGGCTTTGTCTTTCGTTTTTTATCACCTTCTCCATTGTTTTCTGTTCCAAATTTATTTTCTTCATTACATGGATTCAGTTTCTGAAGCACTGTTGAACATGTTGATCAAAGATGCTATAAAATGGGTTTTTATTCTTTTCTAGACTTTTATTGCTATCTGTATATTATTCCAAGACAAACAGAGATTGACTCTGACTATAGATTTTTCATACTTTAATTGGTTTCTCGACCTACCCGATTTACCATAAAGACTTCTCACCCTAATATGTGTACCATATTCTCCATTACATCACAATTATAACCAAAGTTTCCAGGTGTTCTGTTGTCAAATCTGGCATCTTGCTTTTTCCCTGCCTGCTCACTTTCAGTATCCATTAAAGAATATTGTTCAGACTGCACGTGGATAACCCTTGGACTTTCTTGGCATATCATATTAAACATCTAGTTGTTTCTTTATCCTTTGTCTAAGACTACATCCAGTTGTTATTTTACATGCATTTCAATGGCATAACTAAGTCTCTGTTTCTTTCTTTTTACTTTTCTGGGACTCCACACATAGAAAACTAGATGTTTGCTAGGTTAAACTTATTATGAATCGCCACAATGTAAGGCCTTTAAAGCCTGATATACTACTCATAAGATGAAGTGTTCAACAAGACTGTTAAGTATATTTTTTGCAATGCATAAATTTCTAAACAAGGCCCGATATAGACTGTACCCACTTATTGACTATCATGGCTAAAGCAAGCAGTGGATATCTTTCCATTATCCATGCTTATTTAAATAAAATGGTGATAGGCAGCCTTTTAATATATACTTTCATTTCACTCATTGTATTGTCTTAGTGTGTTGCATTATTATGGGTTATACAATGCATTTTGAACCTCTTTTGTTGTATTGTAGCGTAGGAGTCAAACCATCCAATTGTTTCTAAATGCTAATGAGGTGGACCGTGGATATTTCCTTCTGAGTGTAACAAGTTCCACTCAGTAGACACTAGGACAGATGTGTTCTGTTGGTGTAGTCTCACATACTGTATGAGACTTTTCATCTATCAGGTCAGAGGCAAGTGCTCAAAGGTGACTGGTGAGAATTTGGAATATTGTTTTGCTAACATCCTTTGTTCAGATAACTAATTCTGACCATAGGACAGACATTTCACCTGCTACATCATTTTTTAAATTCACATACCAACTTTGTAATATTTGAGAATTTCTCCTGAAGCTTATAACTCTTCTTCTTTGTGGCAAAAAGTCATTTTGATGATTTTCTAGTCTGTCTACTTTTGCTATAAGTTGCTGTACATTGCAGGAGATTTGCTAATCACTTGAGAGAGGGTGGTGATATACCTCGTCTTCCCTGTTTATTAGAGCAGCATGTTTCCATTGCTTGAGACTTAATCTTTTAACCTTCCTATTTAAAATTATACGCTTTATTCTAATTCTTACTTTAACCAAACTCAGTTTTTTCGAATTCGTCTGTCTTTTATAACAGGTTTGATTTTTTTATTTTCTTTTGATCTGTTGTCTGAAGACTACCTGTTGGATGAATTTTTAAAAAGAGATGCATTGCTCGCTTGAAAGTGTATGACTTCCTTTTTTCAGCCAGTAGAATATATACTACTGTTGGAAAATTCGTCTGTTGGATGAATTTTTTAAAAAGAGATGCATTGCTCGCTTGAAAGTGTATGACTTCCTTTTTTCAGCCAGTAGAGGTCTCCGAGAAGCTCCTTTCTCAGACATTCACTTTTACAAGTATTCCAGATTCCATGGAATATACATTGAATGTCGCCAGTCTCCACTCTCCTGTTACACACCTGGCTTCTTTACTTTCCTGGTCTTCTAGCAGATGTTTTCGTCCATCTCTCGATAGGATATCCATATTCTATCAATATAAAAGGGAGTTTCTTGTCTTATCAACAGGTATCCTTAATTCGATTGACTATCATATGAAGTCTAGTACTTTGGAGACTCAACTCAGATGGTGCATGTCGCATGGTAGAAACTCACCACAGGTCAATGGGTCTCTCAATTTCTTATTAGAGGATTAATCCTTCATTTCACGTCTTCCATTCCATTTTCTTTCATACCAGTGATATTTTTACTCTCAAATGATCCTCTTACATCCAGTTGTAGAGCAAAAGCAATTCAGGATGTTCTCCATATACAGACTATAGAGCACACTGACCCCTTTCTCAAAGTTACTTATTCCCTCTCTGTTTATAGTAGCTAAGAAGACATGCGATTGCTGAACTGTCGTCAAACTTACTTATCCTTGGTTTATAATGAAATGGCTTCTTTCCCTTTAATGGTTCTTTTCACCTGATCTATGGATGACTAAGTTAAATGTTTTTTTATACTAATCTTCATATTTTCTTCGCAGAGTCTTCACTCGTTATTTTCATTTTGTGCTTGAAAGGCACGTTTTTTCCATTTTGCACCTTACCTTTGAACCTCACAAGAGTCCCGTATGTATTTGTAGATAGTCAGA